>NW_027490936.1:0-29118 GCF_050948175.1 Xylocopa sonorina | reverse complement strand
ACGCTATTTCCTTGCAAGGAAGTGTCGCATTTACTTTCATTTGAATCGTAGTCGAGGAATGCATAACACTTCGCTATGAATATTATATCTTATCATAAAACATAGATATGAGATGCAGTATCTCGTTTTAAGAAGCATTTAAACTCTATTGCTTCGATACGTAGACATCTGCAAACGCTATTTCCTAGCGAGGAAGTGTCGCATTTACATTCATTTGAAGTGTAGACGAGGAATACATAACACTTCGCAAATCATATTATACCTTACCATGAAACATAGAAATGACATGCGATATCGCGTATTAAGAAGCACTAGAACACTATTGCTACGATACCTAGACATCTGCAGACGCTGTTTCCTGACAAGGAAGTGTCGCATTTACATTCATTTGAAGTCTAGACGAGGAATACATAATAATTCGCAATGAATATTATATCTTATCATGAAACATAGATATGAGATGCAATATCTCGTTTTAAGAAGCATTTGAACTCTATTGCTTCGATACGTAGACATCTGCAAACGCTATTTCCTTGCAAGGAAGTGTCGCATTTACATTCATTTGAAGTATAGACGAGGAATACATAACACTTCGCAAATCATATTATACCTTACCATGAAACATAGAAATGAGGTGCGATATCGCGTTTTAAGAATCATAAGAACTCTATTGCTACGATACGTAGACATTTGCAAACGCTATTTCCTTGCAAGGAAGCATCGCATTTACATTCATTTGAAGTGTGGACGAGGAATACATAACACTTCGCAAATCATATTACATCTTACCATGAAACATATAAATGAGATGCGATATCGCGTTTTAAGAAGCATTAGAACTCTATTTCCACGATACCTAGACATCTGCAGACGCTAATTCCCAGCAAGGAAGTGTCGCATTTACATTCATTTCAAGTGTAGACGAGGAAGACATGACACTTCGCAAATCATATTATATCTTACCATGAAACATAGAAATGAGATGCGATATCGCGTTTTAAGAAGCATTAGAAATCTATTGCTACGATACGTAGACAACTGCAAACGCTATTTCCTAGCGAGGAAGTGTCGCATTCACATTCATTTGAAGTGTAGACGTGGAATACATAACACTTCTCAAATCAAATTATATCTTACCATGAAACATAGAAATGAGATGCGATATCGCGTTTTAAGAATCATAAGAACTCTATTGCTACGATACCTAGACATCTGCAGACGCTATTTCCTTGCAAGGAAGTGTCGCATTTACATTCATTTGAAGTGTAGACGAGGAATACATAACACTTCGCAATTCATGTTACATCTTACCATGAAACATAGAAATGAGATGCGATATCGCGTTTTAGGAAGCATTAGAAAGCTATTGCTACGATACGTAGACACCTGCAAACGCTATTTCCTAGCGAGGAAGTATGGCATTCACATTCATTTGAAGTGTAGACGAGGAATACATAACACTTCGCAAATCATGTTATATCTTACCATGAAACATAGAAATGAGATGCGATATCGCGTTTTAAGAATCATATGAACTCTATTGCTACGATACGTAGACATCTGCAAACGCTATTTCCTTGCAAGGAAGTGTCGCATTTACATTCATTTGAACCGTAGACGAGGAAAAGCATAACACTTCGCAATGAATATTATATCTTATCATGAAGCATAGATATGAGATGCAATATCTCGTTTTAAGAAGCATTTGAACACTATTGCTTCGATACGTAGACATCTGCAAACGCTATTTCCTTGCAAGGAAGTGTCGCATTTACATTCATTTGAAGTGTAGACGAGGAATACATAACACTTCGCAAATCATATTACATCTTACCATGAAACATATAAATGAGATGCGATATCGCGTTTTAAGAAGCATTAGAACTCTATTTCCACGATACCTAGACATCTGAAGACGCTATTTCCCAGCAAGGAAGAGTCGCATTTACATTCATTTGAAGTGTAGACGAGGAAGACATGACACTTCGCAAATCATATTATATCTTACCATGAAACATAGAAATGAGATGCGATATCGCGTTTTAAGAAGCATTAGAAATCTATTGCTACGATACGTAGACAACTGCAAACGCTATTTCCTAGCGAGGAAGTGTCGCATTCACATTCATTTGAAGTGTAGACGTGGAATACATAACACTTCTCAAATCAAATTATATCTTACCATGAAACATAGAAATGAGATGCGATATCGCGTTTTAAGAATCATAAGTACTCTATTGCCACGATACGTAGACATCTGCAAACGCTATTTCCTTGCAAGGAAGTGTCGCATTTACATTCATTTGAATCGTAGACGAGGAATGCATAACACTTCGCAAATCATAATACATCTTACCATGAAACGTAGAAATGAGATGCGATATCGCGTTTTAAGAAGCATTAGAACTCTATTGCTACGATACCTAGACATCTGCAGACGCTATTTCCTGGCAAGGAAATGTCGCATTTACATTCATTTGAAGTCTAGACGAGGAATACATAATAATTCGCAATGAATATTATATCTTATCATGAAACATAGATATGAGATGCAGTATCTCGTTTTAAGAAGCATTTGAACTCAATTGCTTCGATACGTAGACATCTGCAAACGCTATTTCCTTGCAAGGAAGTGTCGCATTTACATTAATTTGAAGTGTAGACAAGGAATACATAACACTTCGCAAATCATATTACATCTTACCATGAAACATAGAAATGAGGTGCGATATCGCGTTTTAAGAAGCATTAAAACTCTATTGCTACGATACGTAGACATCTGCAAACGCTATTTCCTTGCAAGGAAGTGTCGCATTTACATTCATTTGAACCGTAGACGAGGAAAAGCATAACACTTCGCAATGAATATTATATCTTATCATGAAGCATAGATATGAGATGCAATATCTCGTTTTAAGAAGCATTTGAACACTATTGCTTCGATACGTAGACATCTGCAAACGCTATTTCCTTGCAAGGAAGTGTCGCATTTACATTCATTTGAAGTGTAGACGAGGAATACGTAACACTTCGCAAATCATATTATATCTTACCATAAAACATAGAAATGGGATGCGATATCGCGTTTTAAGAAGCATCAGAAATCCATTGCTACGATACGTAGACATCTGCAAACGCTATTTCCTTGCAAGGAAGTGTCGCATTTACATTCATTTGAACCGTAGACGAGGAAAAGCATAACACTTCGCAATGAATATTATATCTTATCATGAAGCATAGATATGAGATGCAGTATCTCGTTTTAAGAAGCATTTGAACACTATTGCTTCGATACGTAGACATCTGCAAACGCTATTTCCTTGCAAGGAAGTGTCGCATTTACATTCATTTGAAGTGTAGTCGAGGAATACATAACACTTCGCAAATCATATATTATCTTACCATAAAACATAGAAATGAGATGCGATATCGCGTTTTAAGAAGCAACAGAAATCCATTGCTACGATACGTAGACATCTGCAAACGCTATTTCCTTGCAAGAAAGTGTAGCATTTACATTCATTTGAAGTGTAGACAAGGAATACATAACACTTCGCAAATCATATTATATCTTACCATGAAACATAGAAATGAGATGCGATATCGCGCTTTAAGAGGCATCAGAAATCCATTCCTTGCAAGGAAGTGTCGCATTTACATTCGTTTGAATCGTAGACGAGGAATGCATAACACTTCGCAATGAATATTATATCTTATCATGAAACATAGATATGAGATGCAATATCTCGTTTTAAGAAGCATTTGAACTCTATTGCTTCGATACGTAGACATCTGCAAACGCTATTTCCTTGCAAGGAAGTGTCGGATTTACTTTCATTTGAATCGTAGACGAGGAATGCATAACACTTCGCAATGTATATTATATCTTATCATGAAACATAGATATGAGATGCAGTATCTCGTTTTAAGAAGCATTTGAACTCTATTGCTACGATACGTAGACATCTGCAAACGCTATTTCCTAGCGAGGAAGTGTCGCATTTACATTCATTTGAAGTGTAGACGAGGTATACATAACACTTCGCAAATCATATTACATCTTACCATGAAACATAGAAATGAGATGCGATATCGCGTTTTAAGAAGCATTAAAACTCTATTGCTACGATACCTAGACATCTGCAGACGCTATTTCCTAGCAAGGAAGTGTCGCATTTACATTCATTTGAACCGTAGACGAGGAAAAGCATAACACTTCGCAATGAATATTATATCTTATCATGAAGCATAGATATGAGATGCAATATCTCGTTTTAAGAAGCATTTGAACACTATTGCTTCGATACGTAGACATCTGCAAACGCTATTTCCTTGCAAGGAAGTGTCGCATTTACATTCATTTGAAGTGTAGACGAGGAATACGTAACACTTCGCAAATCATATTATATCTTACCATAAAACATAGAAATGAGATGCGATATCGCGTTTTAACAAGCATCAGAAATCCATTGCTACGATACGTAGACATCTGCAAACGCTATTTCCTTGCAAGGAAGTGTCGCATTTACATTCATTTGAACCGTAGACGAGGAAAAGCATAACATTTCGCAATGAATATTATATCTTATCATGAAGCATAGATATGAGATGCAATATCTCGTTTTAAGAAGCATTTGAACACTATTGCTTCGATACGTAGACATCTGCAAACGCTATTTCCTTGCAAGGAAGTGTCGCATTTACATTCATTTGAAGTGTAGACGAGGAATACGTAACACTTCGCAAATCATATTATATCTTACCATAAAACATAGAAATGAGATGCGATATCGCGTTTTAACAAGCATCAGAAATCCATTGCTACGATACGTAGACATCTGCAAACGCTATTTCCTTGCAAGGAAGTGTCGCATTTACATTCATTTGAACCGTAGACGAGGAAAAGCATAACATTTCGCAATGAATATTATATCTTATCATGAAGCATAGATATGAGATGCAATATCTCGTTTTAAGAAGCATTTGAACACTATTGCTTCGATACGTAGACATCTGCAAACGCTATTTCCTTGCAAGGAAGTGTCGCATTTACATTCATTTGAAGTGTAGACGAGGAATACATAACACTTCGCAAATCATATATTATCTTACCATAAAACATAGAAATGAGATGCGATATCGCGTTTTAAGAAGCAACAGAAATCCATTGCTACGATACGTAGACATCTGCAAACGCTATTTCCTTGCAAGAAAGTGTCGCATTTACATTCATTTGAAGTGTAGACAAGGAATACATAACACTTCGCAAATCATATTATATCTTACCATGAAACATAGAAATGAGATGCGATATCGCGCTTTAAGAGGCATCAGAAATCCATTCCTTGCAAGGAAGTGTCGCATTTACATTCGTTTGAATCGTAGACGAGGAATGCATAACACTTCGCAATGAATATTATATCTTATCATGAAACATAGATATGAGATGCAATATCTCGTTTTAAGAAGCATTTGAACTCTATTGCTTCGATACGTAGACATCTGCAAACGCTATTTCCTTGCAAGGAAGTGTCGGATTTACTTTCATTTGAATCGTAGACGAGGAATGCATAACACTTCGCAATGTATATTATATCTTATCATGAAACATAGATATGAGATGCGATATCGCGTTTTAAGAAGCATTAAAACTCTATTGCTACGATACCTAGACATCTGCAGACGCTATTTCCTAGCAAGGAAGTGTCGCATTTACATTCATTTGAAGTGTAGACGAGGAATACATAACACTTCGCAAATCATATTACATCTTACCATGAAACATAGAAATGAGATGCGACATCGCGTTTTAAGAAGCATTAGAAATCTATTGCTACGATACGTAGACATCTGCAAACGCTATTTCCTTGCAAGGAAGTGTCGCATTTACATTCATTTGAATCGTAGTCGAGGAATGCATAACACTTCGCTATGAATATTATATCTTATCATAAAACATAGATATGAGATGCAGTATCTCGTTTTAAGAAGCATTTAAACTCTATTGCTTCGATACGTAGACATCTGCAGACGCTATTTCCTAGCAAGGATGTGTCGCATTTACATTCATTTGAAGTGTAGACGAGGAATACATAACACTTCGCAAATCATATTATATCTTACCATAAAACATAGAAATGAGATGCGATATCGCGTTTTAAGAAGCATCAGAAATCCATTGCTACGATACGTAGACATCTGCAAACGCTATTTCCTTGCAAGGAAGTGTCGCATTTACATTCATTTGAAGTGTAGACGAGGAATACATAACACTTCGCAAATCATATTACATCTTACCATGAAACATAGAAATGAGATGCGATATCGCGTTTTAAGAAGCATTAAAACTCTATTGCTACGATACCTAGACATCTGCAGACGCTATTTCCTAGCAAGGAAGTGTCGCATTTACATTCATTTGAAATGTAGACGAGGAATACATAACACTTCGCAAATCATATTACATCTTACCATGAAACATAGAAATGAGATGCGATATCGCGATTTAAGAAGCATTAGAAATCTATTGCTACGATACGTAGACATCTGCAAACGCTATTTCCTTGCAAGGAAGTGTCACATTTACATTCATTTGAATCGTAGTCGAGGAATGCATAACATTTCGCTATGAATATTATATCTTATCATAAAACATAGATATGAGATGCAGTATCTATTTTTAAGAAGGATTTAAACTCTATTGCTACGATACGTAGACATCTGCAAACGCTATTTCCTAGCGAGGAAGTGACGCATTTACATTCATTTGAAGTGTAGACGAGGTATACATAACACTTCGCAAATCATATTACATCTTACCATGAAACATAGAAATGAGATGCGATATCGCGTTTTAAGAAGAATTAGAACACTATTGCTACGATACGTAGACATCTGCAAACGCTATTTCCTTGCAAGGAAGTGTCGCATTTACATTCATTTGAATCGTAGACGAGGAATGCATAACACTTCGCAATGAATATTATATCTTATCATGAAACATAGATATGAGATGCAATATCTCGTTTTAAGAAGCATTTGAACTCTATTGCTTCGATACGTAGACATCTGCAAACGCTATTTCCCTGCAAGGAAGTGTCGCACTTACATGCATTTGAGGTGTAGACGAGGAATACATAACACTTCGCAAATCATATTATATCTTACCATGAAACATAGAAATGAGATGCGATATCGCCGTTTTAAAAAGCATTAGAAATCTATTGCTACGATACGTAGACATCTGCAAACGCTATTTCCTAGCGAGGAAGTATCGCATTCACATTCATTTGAAGTGTAGACGAGGAATACATGACACTTCGCAAATCATGTTATATCTTACCATGGAACATAGAAATGAGATGCGATATCGCGTTTTAGGAAGCATTAGAAAGCTATTGCTACGATACGTAGACATCTGCAAACGCTATTTCCTAGCGAGGAAGTATCGCATTCACATTCATTTGAAGTGTAGACGAGGAATACATAACACTTCGCAAATCATGTTATATCTTACCATGAAACATAGAAATGAGATGCGATATCGCGTTTTAAGAAGCATTAAAACTCTATTGCTACGATACCTAGACATCTGCAGACGCTATTTCCTAGCAAGGAAGTGTCGCATTTACATTCATTTGAAATGTAGACGAGGAATACATAACACTTCGCAAATCATATTACATCTTATCATGAAGCATAGATATGAGATGCAATATCTCGTTTTAAGAAGCATTTGAACACTATTGCTTCGATACGTAGACATCTGCAAACGCTATTTCCTTGCAAGGAAGTGTCGCATTTACATTCATTTGAAGTGTAGACGAGGAATACATAACACTTCGCAAATCATATTACATCTTACCATGAAACATATAAATGAGATGCGATATCGCGTTTTAAGAAGCATTAAAACTCTATTTCCACGATACCTAGACATCTGAAGACGCTATTTCCCAGCAAGGAAGAGTCGCATTTACATTCATTTGAAGTGTAGACGAGGAAGACATGACACTTCGCAAATCATATTATATCTTACCATGAAACATAGAAATGAGATGCGATATCGCGTTTTAAGAAGCATTAGAAATCTATTGCTACGATACGTAGACAACTGCAAACGCTATTTCCTAGCGAGGAAGTGTCGCATTCACATTCATTTGAAGTGTAGACGTGGAATACATAACACTTCTCAAATCAAATTATATCTTACCATGAAACATAGAAATGAGATGCGATATCGCGTTTTAAGAATCATAAGAACTCTATTGCTACGATACGTAGACATCTGCAAACGCTATTTCCTTGCAAGGAAGTGTCGCATTTACATTCATTTGAATCGTAGACGAGGAATGCATAACACTTCGCAAATCATAATACATCTTACCATGAAACGTAGAAATGAGATGCGATATCGCGTTTTAAGAAGCATTAGAACTCTATTGCTACGATACCTAGACATCTGCAGACGCTATTTCCTGGCAAGGAAATGTCGCATTTATATTCATTTGAAGTCTAGACGAGGAATACACAATAATTCGCAATGAATATTATATCTTATCATGAAACATAGATATGAGATGCAGTATCTCGTTTTAAGAAGCATTTGAACTCAATTGCTTCGATACGTAGACATCTGCAAACGCTATTTCCTTGCAAGGAAGTGTCGCATTTACATTCATATGAAGTGTAGACGAGGAATACACAACACTTCGCAAATCATATTATATCTTACCATGAAACATAGAAATGAGATGCGATATCGCGTTTTAAGAATCATAAGAACTCTATTGCCACGATACGTAGACATCTGCAAACGCTATTTCCTTGCAAGGAAGTGTCGCATTTACATTCATTTGAATCGTAGACGAGGAATGCATAACACTTCGCAAATCATAATACATCTTACCATGAAACGTAGAAATGAGATGCGATATCGCGTTTTAAGAAGCATTAGAACTCTATTGCTACGATACCTAGACATCTGCAGACGCTATTTCCTGGCAAGGAAATGTCGCATTTACATTCATTTGAAGTCTAGACGAGGAATACATAATAATTCGCAATGAATATTATATCTTATCATGAAACATAGATATGAGATGCAGTATCTCGTTTTAAGAAGCATTTGAACTCAATTGCTTCGATACGTAGACATCTGCAAACGCTATTTCCTTGCAAGGAAGTGTCGCATTTACATTAATTTGAAGTGTAGACAAGGAATACATAACACTTCGCAAATCATATTACATCTTACCATGAAACATAGAAATGAGGTGCGATATCGCGTTTTAAGAAGCATTAAAACTCTATTGCTACGATACGTAGACATCTGCAAACGCTATTTCCTTGCAAGGAAGTGTCGCATTTACATTCATTTGAACCGTAGACGAGGAAAAGCATAACACTTCGCAATGAATATTATATCTTATCATGAAGCATAGATATGAGATGCAATATCTCGTTTTAAGAAGCATTTGAACACTATTGCTTCGATACGTAGACATCTGCAAACGCTATTTCCTTGCAAGGAAGTGTCGCATTTACATTCATTTGAAGTGTAGACGAGGAATACGTAACACTTCGCAAATCATATTATATCTTACCATAAAACATAGAAATGGGATGCGATATCGCGTTTTAAGAAGCATCAGAAATCCATTGCTACGATACGTAGACATCTGCAAACGCTATTTCCTTGCAAGGAAGTGTCGCATTTACATTCATTTGAACCGTAGACGAGGAAAAGCATAACACTTCGCAATGAATATTATATCTTATCATGAAGCATAGATATGAGATGCAGTATCTCGTTTTAAGAAGCATTTGAACACTATTGCTTCGATACGTAGACATCTGCAAACGCTATTTCCTTGCAAGGAAGTGTCGCATTTACATTCATTTGAAGTGTAGTCGAGGAATACATAACACTTCGCAAATCATATATTATCTTACCATAAAACATAGAAATGAGATGCGATATCGCGTTTTAAGAAGCAACAGAAATCCATTGCTACGATACGTAGACATCTGCAAACGCTATTTCCTTGCAAGAAAGTGTAGCATTTACATTCATTTGAAGTGTAGACAAGGAATACATAACACTTCGCAAATCATATTATATCTTACCATGAAACATAGAAATGAGATGCGATATCGCGCTTTAAGAGGCATCAGAAATCCATTCCTTGCAAGGAAGTGTCGCATTTACATTCGTTTGAATCGTAGACGAGGAATGCATAACACTTCGCAATGAATATTATATCTTATCATGAAACATAGATATGAGATGCAATATCTCGTTTTAAGAAGCATTTGAACTCTATTGCTTCGATACGTAGACATCTGCAAACGCTATTTCCTTGCAAGGAAGTGTCGGATTTACTTTCATTTGAATCGTAGACGAGGAATGCATAACACTTCGCAATGTATATTATATCTTATCATGAAACATAGATATGAGATGCAGTATCTCGTTTTAAGAAGCATTTGAACTCTATTGCTACGATACGTAGACATCTGCAAACGCTATTTCCTAGCGAGGAAGTGTCGCATTTACATTCATTTGAAGTGTAGACGAGGTATACATAACACTTCGCAAATCATATTACATCTTACCATGAAACATAGAAATGAGATGCGATATCGCGTTTTAAGAAGCATTAAAACTCTATTGCTACGATACCTAGACATCTGCAGACGCTATTTCCTAGCAAGGAAGTGTCGCATTTACATTCATTTGAACCGTAGACGAGGAAAAGCATAACACTTCGCAATGAATATTATATCTTATCATGAAGCATAGATATGAGATGCAATATCTCGTTTTAAGAAGCATTTGAACACTATTGCTTCGATACGTAGACATCTGCAAACGCTATTTCCTTGCAAGGAAGTGTCGCATTTACATTCATTTGAAGTGTAGACGAGGAATACGTAACACTTCGCAAATCATATTATATCTTACCATAAAACATAGAAATGAGATGCGATATCGCGTTTTAACAAGCATCAGAAATCCATTGCTACGATACGTAGACATCTGCAAACGCTATTTCCTTGCAAGGAAGTGTCGCATTTACATTCATTTGAACCGTAGACGAGGAAAAGCATAACATTTCGCAATGAATATTATATCTTATCATGAAGCATAGATATGAGATGCAATATCTCGTTTTAAGAAGCATTTGAACACTATTGCTTCGATACGTAGACATCTGCAAACGCTATTTCCTTGCAAGGAAGTGTCGCATTTACATTCATTTGAAGTGTAGACGAGGAATACGTAACACTTCGCAAATCATATTATATCTTACCATAAAACATAGAAATGAGATGCGATATCGCGTTTTAACAAGCATCAGAAATCCATTGCTACGATACGTAGACATCTGCAAACGCTATTTCCTTGCAAGGAAGTGTCGCATTTACATTCATTTGAACCGTAGACGAGGAAAAGCATAACATTTCGCAATGAATATTATATCTTATCATGAAGCATAGATATGAGATGCAATATCTCGTTTTAAGAAGCATTTGAACACTATTGCTTCGATACGTAGACATCTGCAAACGCTATTTCCTTGCAAGGAAGTGTCGCATTTACATTCATTTGAAGTGTAGACGAGGAATACATAACACTTCGCAAATCATATATTATCTTACCATAAAACATAGAAATGAGATGCGATATCGCGTTTTAAGAAGCAACAGAAATCCATTGCTACGATACGTAGACATCTGCAAACGCTATTTCCTTGCAAGAAAGTGTCGCATTTACATTCATTTGAAGTGTAGACAAGGAATACATAACACTTCGCAAATCATATTATATCTTACCATGAAACATAGAAATGAGATGCGATATCGCGCTTTAAGAGGCATCAGAAATCCATTCCTTGCAAGGAAGTGTCGCATTTACATTCGTTTGAATCGTAGACGAGGAATGCATAACACTTCGCAATGAATATTATATCTTATCATGAAACATAGATATGAGATGCAATATCTCGTTTTAAGAAGCATTTGAACTCTATTGCTTCGATACGTAGACATCTGCAAACGCTATTTCCTTGCAAGGAAGTGTCGGATTTACTTTCATTTGAATCGTAGACGAGGAATGCATAACACTTCGCAATGTATATTATATCTTATCATGAAACATAGATATGAGATGCGATATCGCGTTTTAAGAAGCATTAAAACTCTATTGCTACGATACCTAGACATCTGCAGACGCTATTTCCTAGCAAGGAAGTGTCGCATTTACATTCATTTGAAGTGTAGACGAGGAATACATAACACTTCGCAAATCATATTACATCTTACCATGAAACATAGAAATGAGATGCGACATCGCGTTTTAAGAAGCATTAGAAATCTATTGCTACGATACGTAGACATCTGCAAACGCTATTTCCTTGCAAGGAAGTGTCGCATTTACATTCATTTGAATCGTAGTCGAGGAATGCATAACACTTCGCTATGAATATTATATCTTATCATAAAACATAGATATGAGATGCAGTATCTCGTTTTAAGAAGCATTTAAACTCTATTGCTTCGATACGTAGACATCTGCAGACGCTATTTCCTAGCAAGGATGTGTCGCATTTACATTCATTTGAAGTGTAGACGAGGAATACATAACACTTCGCAAATCATATTATATCTTACCATAAAACATAGAAATGAGATGCGATATCGCGTTTTAAGAAGCATCAGAAATCCATTGCTACGATACGTAGACATCTGCAAACGCTATTTCCTTGCAAGGAAGTGTCGCATTTACATTCATTTGAAGTGTAGACGAGGAATACATAACACTTCGCAAATCATATTACATCTTACCATGAAACATAGAAATGAGATGCGATATCGCGTTTTAAGAAGCATTAAAACTCTATTGCTACGATACCTAGACATCTGCAGACGCTATTTCCTAGCAAGGAAGTGTCGCATTTACATTCATTTGAAATGTAGACGAGGAATACATAACACTTCGCAAATCATATTACATCTTACCATGAAACATAGAAATGAGATGCGATATCGCGATTTAAGAAGCATTAGAAATCTATTGCTACGATACGTAGACATCTGCAAACGCTATTTCCTTGCAAGGAAGTGTCACATTTACATTCATTTGAATCGTAGTCGAGGAATGCATAACATTTCGCTATGAATATTATATCTTATCATAAAACATAGATATGAGATGCAGTATCTATTTTTAAGAAGGATTTAAACTCTATTGCTACGATACGTAGACATCTGCAAACGCTATTTCCTAGCGAGGAAGTGACGCATTTACATTCATTTGAAGTGTAGACGAGGTATACATAACACTTCGCAAATCATATTACATCTTACCATGAAACATAGAAATGAGATGCGATATCGCGTTTTAAGAAGAATTAGAACACTATTGCTACGATACGTAGACATCTGCAAACGCTATTTCCTTGCAAGGAAGTGTCGCATTTACATTCATTTGAATCGTAGACGAGGAATGCATAACACTTCGCAATGAATATTATATCTTATCATGAAACATAGATATGAGATGCAATATCTCGTTTTAAGAAGCATTTGAACTCTATTGCTTCGATACGTAGACATCTGCAAACGCTATTTCCCTGCAAGGAAGTGTCGCACTTACATGCATTTGAGGTGTAGACGAGGAATACATAACACTTCGCAAATCATATTATATCTTACCATGAAACATAGAAATGAGATGCGATATCGCCGTTTTAAAAAGCATTAGAAATCTATTGCTACGATACGTAGACATCTGCAAACGCTATTTCCTAGCGAGGAAGTATCGCATTCACATTCATTTGAAGTGTAGACGAGGAATACATGACACTTCGCAAATCATGTTATATCTTACCATGGAACATAGAAATGAGATGCGATATCGCGTTTTAGGAAGCATTAGAAAGCTATTGCTACGATACGTAGACATCTGCAAACGCTATTTCCTAGCGAGGAAGTATCGCATTCACATTCATTTGAAGTGTAGACGAGGAATACATAACACTTCGCAAATCATGTTATATCTTACCATGAAACATAGAAATGAGATGCGATATCGCGTTTTAAGAAGCATTAAAACTCTATTGCTACGATACCTAGACATCTGCAGACGCTATTTCCTAGCAAGGAAGTGTCGCATTTACATTCATTTGAAATGTAGACGAGGAATACATAACACTTCGCAAATCATATTACATCTTATCATGAAGCATAGATATGAGATGCAATATCTCGTTTTAAGAAGCATTTGAACACTATTGCTTCGATACGTAGACATCTGCAAACGCTATTTCCTTGCAAGGAAGTGTCGCATTTACATTCATTTGAAGTGTAGACGAGGAATACATAACACTTCGCAAATCATATTACATCTTACCATGAAACATATAAATGAGATGCGATATCGTGTTTTAAGAAGCATTAAAACTCTATTTCCACGATACCTAGACATCTGAAGACGCTATTTCCCAGCAAGGAAGAGTCGCATTTACATTCATTTGAAGTGTAGACGAGGAAGACATGACACTTCGCAAATCATATTATATCTTACCATGAAACATAGAAATGAGATGCGATATCGCGTTTTAAGAAGCATTAGAAATCTATTGCTACGATACGTAGACAACTGCAAACGCTATTTCCTAGCGAGGAAGTGTCGCATTCACATTCATTTGAAGTGTAGACGTGGAATACATAACACTTCTCAAATCAAATTATATCTTACCATGAAACATAGAAATGAGATGCGATATCGCGTTTTAAGAATCATAAGAACTCTATTGCTACGATACGTAGACATCTGCAAACGCTATTTCCTTGCAAGGAAGTGTCGCATTTACATTCATTTGAATCGTAGACGAGGAATGCATAACACTTCGCAAATCATAATACATCTTACCATGAAACGTAGAAATGAGATGCGATATCGCGTTTTAAGAAGCATTAGAACTCTATTGCTACGATACCTAGACATCTGCAGACGCTATTTCCTGGCAAGGAAATGTCGCATTTATATTCATTTGAAGTCTAGACGAGGAATACACAATAATTCGCAATGAATATTATATCTTATCATGAAACATAGATATGAGATGCAGTATCTCGTTTTAAGAAGCATTTGAACTCAATTGCTTCGATACGTAGACATCTGCAAACGCTATTTCCTTGCAAGGAAGTGTCGCATTTACATTCATATGAAGTGTAGACGAGGAATACACAACACTTCGCAAATCATATTATATCTTACCATGAAACATAGAAATGAGATGCGATATCGCGTTTTAAGAATCATAAGAACTCTATTGCTACGATACGCAGACATCTGCAATCGCAATTTCCTTGCAAGGAAGTGTCGCATTTACTTTCATTTGAATCGTAGACGAGGAATGCATAACACTTCGCAATGAATATTATATCATATCATGAAACATAGATATGAGATGCAATATCTCGTTTTAAGAAGCATTTGAACTCTATTGCTTCAATACGTAGACATCTGCAGACGCTATTTCCTAGCAAGGAGGTATCGCATTTACATTCATTTGAAGTGTAGACGAGGAATACATGACACTTCGCAAATCATATTATATCTTACCATAAAACATAGGAATGAGATGCAATATCGCGTTTTAAGAAGCATTAGAAATCTATTGCTACGATACGTAGACATCTGCAGACGCTATTTCCTTGCAAGGAAGTGTCGCATTTACATTCATTTGAATCGTATACGAGGAATGCATAACACTTCGCAATGAATATTATATCTTACCATGAAACATAGAAATGAGATGCGAGATCGCGTATTAAGAAGCATTAGAACTCTATTGCTACGATAGGTAGACATCTGCAAACGCTATTTCCTTGCAAGGAAGTGTCGCATTTACATTCATTTGAAGTGTAGACGAGGAATACATGACACTTCACAAATTATATTATATCTTACCATGAAACATAGAAATGAGATGCGATATTGTGTTTTGAGAAGCATTAGAACTCTATTGCTACGATACCTAGACATCTGCAGACGCTATTTCCTAGCAAGGAAGTGTCGCATTTTCATTAATTGAAGTGTAGACGAGCAATACATGACACTTCGCAAATCATATTATATCTTACCAAGAAACATAGAAAAGAGATGCGATATCGCGTTTTAAGAATCATAAGAACTCTATTGCTACGATACATAGACATCTGCAAACGCTATTTGCTTGGAAGGAAGTGTCGCATTTACATTCATTTGAATCGTAGACGAAGAATACATAACACTTCGCAAATCATATTATATCCTACCATGAAACATAGAAATGAGATGCGATATGGCGTTTTAAGAATCATAAGAACTCCATTGCTACGATACGTAGATATCTGCAAACGCTATTTCCTAGCGAGGAAGTGTGGCATTCACATTCATTTGAAGTGTAGACGAGGAATACATAACACTTCGCAAATCATATTATATCTTACCATGAAACATAGAAATGAGATGCGATATCGCGCTTTAAGAATCATAAAAACTCTATTGCTACGGTACGTAGACATCTGCAAACGCTATTTCCTTGCAAGGAAGTGTCGCATTTACATTCATTTGAATCGTAGACGAGGAATACATGACACTTCGCAAATCATATTATATCTTACCATGAAACATAGAAATGAGATGCAATATCGCGTTTTAAGAATCATAAGAACTCTACTGCTACGATACGTAGACATCTGCAGACGCTATTTCCTTGCAAGGAAGTGTTGCATTTACATTCATTTGAAGTGTAGACGAGGAATACATAACACTTCGCAAAACATATTATATCTTACCATGAAACATAGAAATGTGATGCGATATCGCGTTTTAAGAATCATAAGAACTCTATTGCTACGATACGTAGACAACTGCAAACGCTATTTCCTTGCAAGGAAGTGTCGCATTTACATTCATTTGAATCGTATACGAGGAATGCATAACACTTCGCTATGAATATTATATCTTATCATGAAACACAGATATGAGATGCAATATCTCGTTTTAAGAAGCATTTGAACTCTATTGCTACGATACCTAGACATCTGCAGACGCTATTTCCTAGCAAGGAAGTATTGCATTTACATTCATATGAAGTGTAGACGAGGAATACATGACACTTCGCAAATCATATTATATCTTTCCATGAAACATAGAAATGCGATGCGATATCGCGTTTTAAGAAGCATTAGAAATCTATTGCTAAGATACGTAGACATCTGCAAACGCTATTTCTTTGCAAGGAAGTGTCGCATTTACATTCATATGAAGTGTAGACGAGGAATACACAACACTTCGCAAATCATATTATATCTTACCATGAAACATAGAAATGAGATGCGATATCGCGCTTTAAGAATCATAAAAACTCTATTGCTACGGTACGTAGACATCTGCAAACGCTATTTCCTTGCAAGGAAGTGTCGCATTTACATTCATTTGAATCGTAGACGAGGAATACATGACACTTCGCAAATCATATTATATCTTACCATGAAACATAGAAATGAGATGCAATATCGCGTTTTAAGAATCATAAGAACTCTACTGCTACGATACGTAGACATCTGCAGACGCTATTTCCTTGCAAGGAAGTGTTGCATTTACATTCATTTGAAGTGTAGACGAGGAATACATAACACTTCGCAAATCATATTATATCTTACCATGAAACATAGAAATGTGATGCGATATCGCGTTTTAAGAATCATAAGAACTCTATTGCTACGATACGTAGACAACTGCAAACGCTATTTCCTTGCAAGGAAGTGTCGCATTTACATTCATTTGAATCGTATACGAGGAATGCATAACACTTCGCTATGAATATTATATCTTATCATGAAACACAGATATGAGATGCAATATCTCGTTTTAAGAAGCATTTGAACTCTATTGCTACGATACCTAGACATCTGCAGACGCTATTTCCTAGCAAGGAAGTATTGCATTTACATTCATATGAAGTGTAGACGAGGAATACATGACACTTCGCAAATCATATTATATCTTTCCATGAAACATAGAAATGCGATGCGATATCGCGTTTTAAGAAGCATTAGAAATCTATTGCTAAGATACGTAGACATCTGCAAACGCTATTTCTTTGCAAGGAAGTGTCGCATTTACATTCATATGAAGTGTAGACGAGGAATACACAACACTTCGCAAATCATATTATATCTTACCATGAAACATAGAAATGAGATGCGATATCGCGTTTTAAGAATCATAAGAACTCTATTGCTACGATACGCAGACATCTGCAATCGCAATTTCCTTGCAAGGAAGTGTCGCATTTACTTTCATTTGAATCGTAGACGAGGAATGCATAACACTTCGCAATGAATATTATATCATATCATGAAACATAGATATGAGATGCAATATCTCGTTTTAAGAAGCATTTGAACTCTATTGCTTCAATACGTAGACATCTGCAGACGCTATTTCCTAGCAAGGAGGTATCGCATTTACATTCATTTGAAGTGTAGACGAGGAATACATGACACTTCGCAAATCATATTATATCTTACCATAAAACATAGGAATGAGATGCAATATCGCGTTTTAAGAAGCATTAGAAATCTATTGCTACGATACGTAGACATCTGCAGACGCTATTTCCTTGCAAGGAAGTGTCGCATTTACATTCATTTGAATCGTATAC
This sequence comes from Xylocopa sonorina, assembly GCF_050948175.1. Lineage (NCBI taxonomy): Eukaryota > Metazoa > Arthropoda > Insecta > Hymenoptera > Apidae > Xylocopa > Xylocopa sonorina. Next base: position 10,393 of record NW_027490936.1, on the reverse strand, counting down.
GAGGAATGCATAACACTTCGCAATGAATATTATATCTTACCATGAAACATAGAAATGAGATGCGAGATCGCGTATTAAGAAGCATTAGAACTCTATTGCTACGATAGGTAGACATCTGCAAACGCTATTTCCTTGCAAGGAAGTGTCGCATTTACATTCATTTGAAGTGTAGACGAGGAATACATGACACTTCACAAATTATATTATATCTTACCATGAAACATAGAAATGAGATGCGATATTGTGTTTTGAGAAGCATTAGAACTCTATTGCTACGATACCTAGACATCTGCAGACGCTATTTCCTAGCAAGGAAGTGTCGCATTTTCATTAATTGAAGTGTAGACGAGCAATACATGACACTTCGCAAATCATATTATATCTTACCAAGAAACATAGAAATGAGATGCGATATCGCGTTTTAAGAATTATAAGAACTCTATTGCTACGATACATAGACATCTGCAAACGCTATTTGCTTGGAAGGAAGTGTCGCATTTACATTCATTTGAATCGTAGACGAAGAATACATAACACTTCGCAAATCATATTATATCCTACCATGAAACATAGAAATGAGATGCGATATGGCGTTTTAAGAATCATAAGAACTCCATTGCTACGATACGTAGATATCTGCAAACGCTATTTCCTAGCAAGGAAGTGTGGCATTCACATTCATTTGAAGTGTAGACGAGGAATACATAACACTTCGCAAATCATATTATATCTTACCATGAAACATAGAAATGAGATGCGATATCGCGCTTTAAGAATCATAAAAACTCTATTGCTACGGTACGTAGACATCTGCAAACGCTATTTCCTTGCAAGGAAGTGTCGCATTTACATTCATATGAAGTATAGACGAGGAATACATAACACTTCGCAAATCATATTATATCTTACCATGAAACATAGAAATGAGATGCAATATCGCGTTTTAAGAATCATAAGAACTCTACTGCTACGATACGAAGACATCTGCAAACGCTATTTCCTTGCAAGGAAGTGTCGCATTTACATTCATTTGAAGTGTAGACAAGGAATACATAACACTTCGCAAATCATATTATATCTTACCATGAAACATAGAAATGAGATGCGATATCGCGTTTTAAGAAGCATTAGAACTCTATCGCTACGATACCTAGACATCTGCAGACGCTATTTCCTGGCAAGTAAGTGTCGCATTTACATTCATTTGAAGTTGTAGACGAGGAATACATGACACCTCGCAAATCATATTATATCTTACCATGAAACATAGATATGAGATGCAATATCTCGTTTTAAGAAGCATTTGAACTCTATTGCTACGATACCTAGACATCTGCAAACGCTATTTCCTAGCAAGGAGGTATCGCATTTACATTCATTTGAAGTGTAGACGAGGAATACATGACACTTCGCAAATCATATTATATCTTACCATAAAACATAGGAATGAGATGCAATATCGCGTTTTAAGAAGCATTAGAAATCTATTGCTACGATACGTAGACATCTGCAGACGCTATTTCCTTGCAAGGAAGTGTCGCATTTACATTCATTTGAATCGTATACGAGGAATGCATAACACTTCGCAATGAATATTATATCTTACCATGAAACATAGAAATGAGATGCGACATCGCGTATTAAGAAGCATTAGAACTCTATTGCTACGATAGGTAGACATCTGCAAACGCTATTTCCTTGCAGGGAAGTGTCGCATTTACATTCATTTGAAGTGTAGACGAGGAATACATGACACTTCACAAATTATATTATATCTTACCATGAAACATAGAAATGAGATGCGATATTGTGTTTTGAGAAGCATTAGAACTCTATTGCTACGATACCTAGACATCTGCAGACGCTATTTCCTAGCAAGGAAGTGTCGCATTTACATTAACTGAAGTGTAGACGAGCAATACATGACACTTCGCAAATCATATTATATCTTACCAAGAAACATAGAAATGAGATGCGATATCGCGTTTTAAGAATCATAAGAACTCTATTGCTACGATACATAGACATCTGCAAACGCTATTTCCTTAGAAGGAAGTGTCGCATTTACATTCATTTGAATCGTAGACGAAGAATACATAACACTTCGCAAATCATATTATATCCTACCATGAAACATAGAAATGAGATGCGATATGGCGTTTTAAGAATCATAAGAACTCCATTGCTACGATACGTAGATATCTGCAAACGCTATTTCCTTGCAAGGAAGTGTCGCATTTACATTCATTTGAAGTGTAGACGAGGAATACATGACACTTCACTAATCATATTATATCTTACCATGAAACATAGAAATGAGATGCGATATTGTGTTTTGAGAAGCGTTAGACCTCTATCGCTACGATACATAGACATCTGCAGATGCTATTTCCTAGCAAGGAAGTGCCGCATTTACATTAATTGAAGTGTAGACGAGCAATACATGACACTTCGCAAATCATATTATATCTTACCAAGAAACATAGAAATGAGATGCGATATCGCGTTTTAAGAATCATAAGAACTCTATTGCTACGATACATAGACATCTGCAAACGCTATTTGCTTGGAAGGAAGTGTCGCATTTACATTCATTTGAATCGTAGACGAAGAATACATAACACTTCGCAAATCATATTATATCCTACCATGAAACATAGAAATGAGATGCGATATGGCGTTTTAAGAATCATAAGAACTCCATTGCTACGATACGTAGATATCTGCAAACGCTATTTCCTAGCGAGGAAGTGTGGCATTCACATTCATTTGAAGTGTAGACGAGGAATACATAACACTTCGCAAATCATATTATATCTTACCATGAAACATAGAAATGAGATGCGATATCGCGCTTTAAGAATCATAAAAACTCTATTGCTACGGTACGTAGACATCTGCAAACGCTATTTCCTTGCAAGGAAGTGTCGCATTTACATTCATATGAAGTATAGACGAGGAATACATAACACTTCGCAAATCATATTATATCTTACCATGAAACATAGAAATGAGATGCAATATCGCGTTTTAAGTATCATAAGAACTCTACTGCTACGATACATAGACATCTGCAAACGCTATTTGCTTGGAAGGAAGTGTCGCATTTACATTCATTTGAATCGTAGACGAAGAATACATAACACTTCGCAAATCATATTATATCCTACCATGAAACATAGAAATGAGATGCGATATGGCGTTTTAAGAATCATAAGAACTCCATTGCTACGATACGTAGATATCTGCAAACGCTATTTCCTAGCAAGGAAGTGTGGCATTCACATTCATTTGAAGTGTAGACGAGGAATACATAACACTTCGCAAATCATATTATATCTTACCATGAAACATAGAAATGAGATGCGATATCGCGCTTTAAGAATCATAAAAACTCTATTGCTACGGTACGTAGACATCTGCAAACGCTATTTCCTTGCAAGGAAGTGTCGCATTTACATTCATATGAAGTATAGACGAGGAATACATAACACTTCGCAAATCATATTATATCTTACCATGAAACATAGAAATGAGATGCAATATCGCGTTTTAAGAATCATAAGAACTCTACTGCTACGATACGAAGACATCTGCAAACGCTATTTCCTTGCAAGGAAGTGTCGCATTTACATTCATTTGAAGTGTAGACAAGGAATACATAACACTTCGCAAATCATATTATATCTTACCATGAAACATAGAAATGAGATGCGATATCGCGTTTTAAGAAGCATTAGAACTCTATCGCTACGATACCTAGACATCTGCAGACGCTATTTCCTGGCAAGTAAGTGTCGCATTTACATTCATTTGAAGTTGTAGACGAGGAATACATGACACCTCGCAAATCATATTATATCTTACCATGAAACATAGATATGAGATGCAATATCTCGTTTTAAGAAGCATTTGAACTCTATTGCTACGATACCTAGACATCTGCAAACGCTATTTCCTAGCAAGGAGGTATCGCATTTACATTCATTTGAAGTGTAGACGAGGAATACATGACACTTCGCAAATCATATTGTATCTTACCATAAAACATAGGAATGAGATGCAATATCGCGTTTTAAGAAGCATTAGAAATCTATTGCTACGATACGTAGACATCTGCAGACGCTATTTCCTTGCAAGGAAGTGTCGCATTTACATTCATTTGAATCGTATACGAGGAATGCATAACACTTCGCAATGAATATTATATCTTACCATGAAACATAGAAATGAGATGCGACATCGCGTATTAAGAAGCATTAGAACTCTATTGCTACGATAGGTAGACATCTGCAAACGCTATTTCCTTGCAGGGAAGTGTCGCATTTACATTCATTTGAAGTGTAGACGAGGAATACATGACACTTCACAAATTATATTATATCTTACCATGAAACATAGAAATGAGATGCGATATTGTGTTTTGAGAAGCATTAGAACTCTATTGCTACGATACCTAGACATCTGCAGACGCTATTTCCTAGCAAGGAAGTGTCGCATTTACATTAACTGAAGTGTAGACGAGCAATACATGACACTTCGCAAATCATATTATATCTTACCAAGAAACATAGAAATGAGATGCGATATCGCGTTTTAAGAATCATAAGAACTCTATTGCTACGATACATAGACATCTGCAAACGCTATTTCCTTAGAAGGAAGTGTCGCATTTACATTCATTTGAATCGTAGACGAAGAATACATAACACTTCGCAAATCATATTATATCCTACCATGAAACATAGAAATGAGATGCGATATGGCGTTTTAAGAATCATAAGAACTCCATTGCTACGATACGTAGATATCTGCAAACGCTATTTCCTTGCAAGGAAGTGTCGCATTTACATTCATTTGAAGTGTAGACGAGGAATACATGACACTTCACTAATCATATTATATCTTACCATGAAACATAGAAATGAGATGCGATATTGTGTTTTGAGAAGCGTTAGACCTCTATCGCTACGATACATAGACATCTGCAGATGCTATTTCCTAGCAAGGAAGTGCCGCATTTACATTAATTGAAGTGTAGACGAGCAATACATGACACTTCGCAAATCATATTATATCTTACCAAGAAACATAGAAATGAGATGCGATATCGCGTTTTAAGAATCATAAGAACTCTATTGCTACGATACATAGACATCTGCAAACGCTATTTGCTTGGAAGGAAGTGTCGCATTTACATTCATTTGAATCGTAGACGAAGAATACATAACACTTCGCAAATCATATTATATCCTACCATGAAACATAGAAATGAGATGCGATATGGCGTTTTAAGAATCATAAGAACTCCATTGCTACGATACGTAGATATCTGCAAACGCTATTTCCTAGCGAGGAAGTGTGGCATTCACATTCATTTGAAGTGTAGACGAGGAATACATAACACTTCGCAAATCATATTATATCTTACCATGAAACATAGAAATGAGATGCGATATCGCGCTTTAAGAATCATAAAAACTCTATTGCTACGGTACGTAGACATCTGCAAACGCTATTTCCTTGCAAGGAAGTGTCGCATTTACATTCATATGAAGTATAGACGAGGAATACATAACACTTCGCAAATCATATTATATCTTACCATGAAACATAGAAATGAGATGCAATATCGCGTTTTAAGTATCATAAGAACTCTACTGCTACGATACGTAGACATCTGCAAACGCTATTTCCTTGCAAGGAAGTGTCGCATTTACATTCATTTGAAGTGTAGACAAGGAATACATAACACTTCGCAAATCATATTATATCTTACCATGAAACATAGAAATGAGATGCGATATCGCGTTTTAAGAAGCATTAGAACTCTATCGCTACGATACCTAGACATCTGCAGACGCTATTTCCTGGCAAGTAAGTGTCGCATTTACATTCATTTGAAGTTGTAGACGAGGAATACATGACACCTCGCAAATCATATTATATCTTACCATGAAACATAGATATGAGATGCAATATCTCGTTTTAAGAAGCATTTGAACTCTATTGCTACGATACCTAGACATCTGCAAACGCTATTTCCTAGCAAGGAGGTATCGCATTTACATTCATTTGAAGTGTAGACGAGGAATACATGACACTTCGCAAATCATATTATATCTTACCATAAAACATAGGAATGAGATGCAATATCGCGTTTTAAGAAGCATTAGAAATCTATTGCTACGATACGTAGACATCTGCAGACGCTATTTCCTTGCAAGGAAGTGTCGCATTTACATTCATTTGAATCGTATACGAGGAATGCATAACACTTCGCAATGAATATTATATCTTACCATGAAACATAGAAATGAGATGCGACATCGCGTATTAAGAAGCATTAGAACTCTATTGCTACGATAGGTAGACATCTGCAAACGCTATTTCCTTGCAGGGAAGTGTCGCATTTACATTCATTTGAAGTGTAGACGAGGAATACATGACACTTCACAAATTATATTATATCTTACCATGAAACATAGAAATGAGATGCGATATTGTGTTTTGAGAAGCATTAGAACTCTATTGCTACGATACCTAGACATCTGCAGACGCTATTTCCTAGCAAGGAAGTGTCGCATTTACATTAACTGAAGTGTAGACGAGCAATACATGACACTTCGCAAATCATATTATATCTTACCAAGAAACATAGAAATGAGATGCGATATCGCGTTTTAAGAATCATAAGAACTCTATTGCTACGATACATAGACATCTGCAAACGCTATTTCCTTAGAAGGAAGTGTCGCATTTACATTCATTTGAATCGTAGACGAAGAATACATAACACTTCGCAAATCATATTATATCCTACCATGAAACATAGAAATGAGATGCGATATGGCGTTTTAAGAATCATAAGAACTCCATTGCTACGATACGTAGATATCTGCAAACGCTATTTCCTTGCAAGGAAGTGTCGCATTTACATTCATTTGAAGTGTAGACGAGGAATACATGACACTTCACTAATCATATTATATCTTACCATGAAACATAGAAATGAGATGCGATATTGTGTTTTGAGAAGCGTTAGACCTCTATCGCTACGATACATAGACATCTGCAGATGCTATTTCCTAGCAAGGAAGTGCCGCATTTACATTAATTGAAGTGTAGACGAGCAATACATGACACTTCGCAAATCATATTATATCTTACCAAGAAACATAGAAATGAGATGCGATATCGCGTTTTAAGAATCATAAGAACTCTATTGCTACGATACATAGACATCTGCAAACGCTATTTGCTTGGAAGGAAGTGTCGCATTTACATTCATTTGAATCGTAGACGAAGAATACATAACACTTCGCAAATCATATTATATCCTACCATGAAACATAGAAATGAGATGCGATATGGCGTTTTAAGAATCATAAGAACTCCATTGCTACGATACGTAGATATCTGCAAACGCTATTTCCTAGCGAGGAAGTGTGGCATTCACATTCATTTGAAGTGTAGACGAGGAATACATAACACTTCGCAAATCATATTATATCTTACCATGAAACATAGAAATGAGATGCGATATCGCGCTTTAAGAATCATAAAAACTCTATTGCTACGGTACGTAGACATCTGCAAACGCTATTTCCTTGCAAGGAAGTGTCGCATTTACATTCATATGAAGTATAGACGAGGAATACATAACACTTCGCAAATCATATTATATCTTACCATGAAACATAGAAATGAGATGCAATATCGCGTTTTAAGTATCATAAGAACTCTACTGCTACGATACGTAGACATCTGCAAACGCTATTTCCTTGCAAGGAAGTGTCGCATTTACATTCATTTGAAGTGTAGACAAGGAATACATAACACTTCGCAAATCATATTATATCTTACCATGAAACATAGAAATGAGATGCGATATCGCGTTTTAAGAAGCATTAGAACTCTATCGCTACGATACCTAGACATCTGCAGACGCTATTTCCTGGCAAGTAAGTGTCGCATTTACATTCATTTGAAGTTGTAGACGAGGAATACATGACACCTCGCAAATCATATTATATCTTACCATGAAACATAGATATGAGATGCAATATCTCGTTTTAAGAAGCATTTGAACTCTATTGCTACGATACCTAGACATCTGCAAACGCTATTTCCTAGCAAGGAGGTATCGCATTTACATTCATTTGAAGTGTAGACGAGGAATACATGACACTTCGCAAATCATATTATATCTTACCATAAAACATAGGAATGAGATGCAATATCGCGTTTTAAGAAGCATTAGAAATCTATTGCTACGATACGTAGACATCTGCAGACGCTATTTCCTTGCAAGGAAGTGTCGCATTTACATTCATTTGAATCGTATACGAGGAATGCATAACACTTCGCAATGAATATTATATCTTACCATGAAACATAGAAATGAGATGCGACATCGCGTATTAAGAAGCATTAGAACTCTATTGCTACGATAGGTAGACATCTGCAAACGCTATTTCCTTGCAGGGAAGTGTCGCATTTACATTCATTTGAAGTGTAGACGAGGAATACATGACACTTCACAAATTATATTATATCTTACCATGAAACATAGAAATGAGATGCGATATTGTGTTTTGAGAAGCATTAGAACTCTATTGCTACGATACCTAGACATCTGCAGACGCTATTTCCTAGCAAGGAAGTGTCGCATTTACATTAACTGAAGTGTAGACGAGCAATACATGACACTTCGCAAATCATATTATATCTTACCAAGAAACATAGAAATGAGATGCGATATCGCGTTTTAAGAATCATAAGAACTCTATTGCTACGATACATAGACATCTGCAAACGCTATTTCCTTAGAAGGAAGTGTCGCATTTACATTCATTTGAATCGTAGACGAAGAATACATAACACTTCGCAAATCATATTATATCCTACCATGAAACATAGAAATGAGATGCGATATGGCGTTTTAAGAATCATAAGAACTCCATTGCTACGATACGTAGATATCTGCAAACGCTATTTCCTTGCAAGGAAGTGTCGCATTTACATTCATTTGAAGTGTAGACGAGGAATACATGACACTTCACTAATCATATTATATCTTACCATGAAACATAGAAATGAGATGCGATATCGCGTTTTAAGAAGCATTAGAACTCTATCGCTACGATACCTAGACATCTGCAGACGCTATTTCCTGGCAAGTAAGTGTCGCATTTACATTCATTTGAAGTTGTAGACGAGGAATACATGACACCTCGCAAATCATATTATATCTTACCATGAAACATAGATATGAGATGCAATATCTCGTTTTAAGAAGCATTTGAACTCTATTGCTACGATACCTAGACATCTGCAAACGCTATTTCCTAGCAAGGAGGTATCGCATTTACATTCATTTGAAGTGTAGACGAGGAATACATGACACTTCGCAAATCATATTATATCTTACCATAAAACATAGGAATGAGATGCAATATCGCGTTTTAAGAAGCATTAGAAATCTATTGCTACGATACGTAGACATCTGCAGACGCTATTTCCTTGCAAGGAAGTGTCGCATTTACATTCATTTGAATCGTATACGAGGAATGCATAACACTTCGCAATGAATATTATATCTTACCATGAAACATAGAAATGAGATGCGACATCGCGTATTAAGAAGCATTAGAACTCTATTGCTACGATAGGTAGACATCTGCAAACGCTATTTCCTTGCAGGGAAGTGTCGCATTTACATTCATTTGAAGTGTAGACGAGGAATACATGACACTTCACAAATTATATTATATCTTACCATGAAACATAGAAATGAGATGCGATATTGTGTTTTGAGAAGCATTAGAACTCTATTGCTACGATACCTAGACATCTGCAGACGCTATTTCCTAGCAAGGAAGTGTCGCATTTACATTAACTGAAGTGTAGACGAGCAATACATGACACTTCGCAAATCATATTATATCTTACCAAGAAACATAGAAATGAGATGCGATATCGCGTTTTAAGAATCATAAGAACTCTATTGCTACGATACATAGACATCTGCAAACGCTATTTCCTTAGAAGGAAGTGTCGCATTTACATTCATTTGAATCGTAGACGAAGAATACATAACACTTCGCAAATCATATTATATCCTACCATGAAACATAGAAATGAGATGCGATATGGCGTTTTAAGAATCATAAGAACTCCATTGCTACGATACGTAGATATCTGCAAACGCTATTTCCTTGCAAGGAAGTGTCGCATTTACATTCATTTGAAGTGTAGACGAGGAATACATGACACTTCACTAATCATATTATATCTTACCATGAAACATAGAAATGAGATGCGATATTGTGTTTTGAGAAGCGTTAGACCTCTATCGCTACGATACATAGACATCTGCAGATGCTATTTC
>NW_027490935.1:0-29131 GCF_050948175.1 Xylocopa sonorina | reverse complement strand
ACACTTCCTTGCTAGGAAATAGCGTTTGCAGATGTCTCCGCATCGAGGCCATAGAGTTCTAATGCTTCTCAAAACGCGATATCGCATCTCATTTCTATGCTTCATGATAAGATATAATATTCATTGCGGAGTGTCATGTATACCTCGTATTCACTTCAAAAGAATGTAAATGCGACTATTCCTTGCTAGGGCATAGCGTTTGCAGATGCCTACGTATCGTAGCAATAGAGTTCTAATGCTTCTTAGATCGCGATATCGCATCTCATTTCTATGTTTCGTGATAAGTTATAATATTCATTCCGAAGTGTCATGTATAACTCGAATTCACTTCAAAAGAATGTAAGTGCGACACTTCCATGCTAGGAAATAGCGTTTGCAGATGTCTCCGCGTCGAGGCCATAGAGTTCTAATGCTTCTTAGAACGCGATATCGCATCTCTCTTCTATGTTTCATGATAAGATATAATATTCACTGCGAAGTGTCATGTATACCTCCACTTCTCTCCAAACAAATGTAAATGCGACACTTCCTTGCTAGGAAATGGCGTATTCAGAGTTCTACGTGTCGTAGCAATAGCGTTCTAGTGCTACTTCAATCGCGATATGACACCTCATTTCTATGTTTCGTGATAAGATATAATATTCATTGCGAAGTGTCATGTATACATCGTATTCACATCAAAGGAATGTAAGTGCGACACTTCCATGCTAGGAAATAGCGTCTGCAGATGTCTACCCGTCGAGGCAATAGAGTTCTAATGCTTCTTAGATCGCGATATCGCATCTCATTTCTATGTTTCATTATAAGATATAATATTCATTGCGAAGTGTCATGTATACCTCGTATTCACATCAAAGGAATGTAAATGCGACTATTCCTTGCTAGGGCATAGCGTTTGCAGATGCCTACGTATCGTAGCAATGGAGTTCTAATGCTTCTTAGATCGCGATATCGCATCACATTTTTATGTTTCGTGATAAGTTATAATATTCATTCCGAAGTGTCATGTAAACCTCGAATTCATTTCAAAAGAATGTAAATGCGACTATTGCTTGCTAGGAAATAGCGTTTGCAGATATCTCCATATCGAGGCAATAGGGTTCTAATGCTTCTTAAGACGCGTAATCGCATCTCACTTTTATGATTCATGATAAGATATAATATTCATTGCGAAGTGTCATGTATACCTCGTATTCTCTTCAAAAGAATGTAAATGCGACTATTCGTTGCTAGGAAATAGCGTTTGCAGATGCCTACGTATCGTAGCAATAGAGTTCTAATGCTGCTTAGATCGCGATATCGCATCTCATTTCTATGTTTCGTGATAAGATATAATATTCACTGCGAGGTGTCATGTACACCTCGTATTCATTTCAAAAGAATGTAAATGCGACACTTCCTTGCTAGGAAATAGTGTATTCAGATGTCTACGTATCGTAGCAATAGTGCTCTAATGCTACTTAAATAGCGATATCGCATTCCATTTCTATGTTTCGTGATAAGATATAATATTCATTGCGAATGGTCATGTATACCTTGTATTCACTTCAAAAGAATGTAAATGCGACTATTGCTTGCTAGGAAATAACGCATTCAGATGTCTACGTATCGTAGCAATAGTGTTCTAATGCTACTTAAATCGCGATATCGCATCTCTCTTCTATGATTCATGATAAGATATAATATTCATTGCGAAGAGTCATGTATACCTCGTATTCTCTCCAAACGAATGTAAATGCGACTATTGCTTGCTAGGAAATAGCGTTTGCAGATGTCTCCGCATCGAGGCCATAGAGTTTTAATGCTTCTTACAACGCGAAATCGCATCTCATTTCTATGTTTCGTGATAAGATATAATATTCATTGCGAAGTGTCATGTATACCTCGTATTCACATCCAAAGAATGTAAATGCGAATATTGCTTGCCAGGAAATAGCGTTTGCAGATGTCTGCGTATCGTAGCAATAGCGTTCTAATGCTACTTAAATCGCGATATCGCATCTCATTTATATGATCCGTGATAAGATATAATATTCTTTGCGAAGTGTCATGTATACCTCGTATTCACTTCAGAAGAATGTAAGTGCGACACTTCCATGCTAGGAAACAGCGTTTGCTGATGTCTCCGCATCGAGGCCATAGAGTTCCAATGCTTCTTAAAACGCGATATCGCATCTCTCTCCTATGTTGCATGATAAGATATAATATTCATTACGAAGTGTCATGTATACCTCGTATTCACTTCAAAAGAATGTAAATGCGACTATTGCTTGCTAGGAAATAGCGTTTGCAGATGTCTACGTATCCTAGCAATAGCGTTCTAATGCTACTTCAATCGCGATATGATACCTCATTTATATGTTTCGTGATAAGATATAATATTCTTTGCGAAGTGTCATGTACACCTCGTATTCACTTCAAAAGAATGTATGTGCGACACTTCCATGCTAGGAAATAGCGTTTGCAGATGTCTCCGCGTCTAGGCCATAGAGTTCTAATGCTTCTTAGAACGCGATATCGCATCTCTCTTCTATGTTTCATGATAAGATATAATATTCACTGCGAAGTGTCATGTATACCTCCACTTCTCTCCAAACAAATGTAAATGCGACACTTCCTTGCTAGGAAATGGCGTATTCAGAGTTCTACGTGTCGTAGCAATAGCGTTCTAGTGCTACTTCAATCGCGATATGACACCTCATTTCTATGTTTCGTGATAAGATATAATATTCATTGCGAAGTGTCATGTATACATCGTATTCACATCAAAGGAATGTAAGTGCGACACTTCCATGCTAGGAAATGGCGTCTGCAGATGTCTACCCGTCGAGGCAATAGAGTTCTAATGCTTCTTAGATCGCGATATCGCATCTCATTTCTATGTTTCATTATAAGATATAATATTCATTGCGAAGTGTCATGTATACCTCGTATTCACATCAAAAGAATGTAAATGCGACTATTCCTTGCTAGGGCATAGGGTTTGCAGATGCCTACGTATCGTAGCAATAGAGTTCTAATGCTTCTTAGATCGCGATATCGCGTCACATTTTTATGTTTCGTGATAAGTTATAATATTCATTCCGAAGTGTCATGTAAACCTCGAATTCATTTCAAAAGAATGTGAATGCGACTATTGCTTGCTAGGAAATAGCGTTTGCAGATATCTCCATATCGAGGCAATAGGGTTCTAATGCTTCTTAAGACGCGTAATCGCATCTCACTTCTATGATTCATGATAAGATATAATATTCATTGCGAAGTGTCATGTATACCTCGTATTCTCTTCAAAAGAATGTAAATGCGACTATTCGTTGCTAGGAAATAGCGTTTGCAGATGCCTACGTATCGTAGCAATAGAGTTCTAATGCTGCTTAGATCGCGATATCGCATCTCATTTCTATGTTTCGTGATAAGTTATAATATTCATTCCGAAGTGTCATGTATAACTCGAATTCACTTCAAAAAAATCTAGATGCGACATTTCCATGCTAGGAAATAGCCCTTACAGATATCTCCGCATTGAGGTAATAGAGTCCTAATGCTTCTTAGAACGAGATTTCGCATTTCATTTCTATGTTTCGTGATAAGATATAATATTCATTGCGAAGTGTCATGCATACCTCCTATTCACTCCAAACAAATGTAAATGGACACTTCCTTGCTAGGAAATAGCGCCTGCAGATGTCTACGCATCGAGGCGATAGAGTTCTAATGCTTCTTAAAACGCGATATCGCATCTCACTTCTATGTTTCATGATAAGATATGATATTCATTGCGAAGTGTCATGTATACCTCGTATTCACTTCAAAAGAATGTAAATGCGACTATTCCTTGCTAGGAAATAGCGTACTCAGATGTCTACGTATCGTAGCAATAGAGTTCTAATGCTACTTAAATCGCGATATTGCATCTCATTTCTGTGTTTCGTGATAAGAAAGAATATTCATTGCGAATGGTCATGTATACCTTGTATTCACTTCAAAAGAATGTAAATGCGACTATTGCTTGCTAGGAAATAGTGTTTGCAGATGTCTACGTATCGTAGCAATAGCGTTCTAATGCTTCTTAGATCGCGATATCGCATCTCATTTCTATGTTTCATGATAAGATATAATATTTATTGCGAAGTGTCATGTATACCTCGTATTCACTTCAGAAGAATGTAAATGCGACAATTCCTTGCTAGGAAATAGAGTTTGCAGTTGTCTACGTATCGTAGCAATAGTGTTCTAATACTACTTAATTCGCGATATCGCATCTCATTTCTATGTTTCGTGATAAGATATAATATTCTTTGCGAAGTGTCATGTACACCTCGTATTCACTTCAAAAGAATGTATGTGCGACACTTCCATGATAGGAAATAGCGTTTGCAGATGTCTCCGCATCGAGGCCATAGACTTCTAATGCTTCTTAAAACGCGATATCGCATCCCTCTTCTGTGTTTCATGATAAGATATAATATTCATTGCGAAGTGTCATGTATACCTCGTATTCACTTCAAAAGAATGTAAATGCGACTACTGCTTGCTAGGAAATAGCGTTTGCAGATGTCTATGTATCGTAGCAATAGTGTTCTGATGCTACTTAAATCGCGATATCGCATCCCACTTATATGTTTCGTGATAAGATATAATAATCATTGCGAAATGTCATGTATACATCGTATTCACTTCAAAAGAATGTAAGTGCGACACTTCCATGCTAGGAAATAGCGTTTGCAGATGTCTCCGCATCGAGGCCATAGACTTCTAATGCTTCTTAAAACGCGATATCGCATCCCTCTTCTGTGTTTCATGATAAGGTATAATATTCATTGCGAAGTGTCATGTATACCTCCTCTTCTCTCCAAACGAATGTAAATGCGACACTTCCTCGCTAGGAAATAGCGTATTCAGATGTCTACGTTTCGTAGCAATAGTGCTCTAATGCTTCTCAAACCGCGATATCGCATCTCATTTCTATGATTCATGATAAGATATAATATTCATTGCGAAGTGTCATGTATACATCGTATTCACTTCAAAAGAATGTAAGTGCGACACTTCCTTGCTAGGAAATAGCGTTTGCAGATGTCTCCGCATCGAGGCCATAGAGTTCTAATGCTTCTCAAAACGCGATATCGCATCTCATTTCTATGCTTCATGATAAGATATAATATTCATTGCGGAGTGTCATGTATACCTCGTATTCACTTCAAAAGAATGTAAATGCGACTATTCCTTGCTAGGGCATAGCGTTTGCAGATGCCTACGTATCGTAGCAATAGAGTTCTAATGCTTCTTAGATCGCGATATCGCATCTCATTTCTATGTTTCGTGATAAGTTATAATATTCATTCCGAAGTGTCATGTATAACTCGAATTCACTTCAAAAGAATGTAAGTGCGACACTTCCATGCTAGGAAATAGCGTTTGCAGATGTCTCCGCGTCGAGGCCATAGAGTTCTAATGCTTCTTAGAACGCGATATCGCATCTCTCTTCTATGTTTCATGATAAGATATAATATTCACTGCGAAGTGTCATGTATACCTCCACTTCTCTCCAAACAAATGTAAATGCGACACTTCCTTGCTAGGAAATGGCGTATTCAGAGTTCTACGTGTCGTAGCAATAGCGTTCTAGTGCTACTTCAATCGCGATATGACACCTCATTTCTATGTTTCGTGATAAGATATAATATTCATTGCGAAGTGTCATGTATACCTCCACTTCTCTCCAAACAAATGTAAATGCGACACTTCCTTGCTAGGAAATGGCGTATTCAGAGTTCTACGTGTCGTAGCAATAGCGTTCTAGTGCTACTTCAATCGCGATATGACACCTCATTTCTATGTTTCGTGATAAGATATAATATTCATTGCGAAGTGTCATGTATACATAGTATTCACATCAAAGGAATGTAAGTGCGACACTTCCATGCTAGGAAATAGCGTCTGCAGATGTCTACCCGTCGAGGCAATAGAGTTCTAATGCTTCTTAGATCGCGATATCGCATCTCATTTCTATGTTTCATTATAAGATATAATATTCATTGCGAAGTGTCATGTATACCTCGTATTCACATCAAAAGAATGTAAATGCGACTATTCCTTGCTAGGGCATAGCGTTTGCAGATGCCTACGTATCGTAGCAATGGAGTTCTAATGCTTCTTAGATCGCGATATCGCATCACATTTTTATGTTTCGTGATAAGTTATAATATTCATTCCGAAGTGTCATGTAAACCTCGAATTCATTTCAAAAGAATGTAAATGCGACTATTGCTTGCTAGGAAATAGCGTTTGCAGATATCTCCATATCGAGGCAATAGGGTTCTAATGCTTCTTAAGACGCGTAATCGCATCTCACTTTTATGATTCATGATAAGATATAATATTCATTGCGAAGTGTCATGTATACCTCGTATTCTCTTCAAAAGAATGTAAATGCGACTATTCGTTGCTAGGAAATAGCGTTTGCAGATGCCTACGTATCGTAGCAATAGAGTTCTAATGCTGCTTAGATCGCGATATCGCATCTCATTTCTATGTTTCGTGATAAGATATAATATTCACTGCGAGGTGTCATGTACACCTCGTATTCATTTCAAAAGAATGTAAATGCGACACTTCCTTGCTAGGAAATAGTGTATTCAGATGTCTACGTATCGTAGCAATATTGGTCTAATGCTACTTAAATAGCGATATCGCATTCCATTTCTATGTTTCGTGATAAGATATAATATTCATTGCGAATGGTCATGTATACCTTGTATTCACTTCAAAAGAATGTAAATGCGACTAATGCTTGCTAGGAAATAACGCATTCAGATGTCTACGTATCGTAGCAATAGTGTTCTAATGCTACTTAAATCGCGATATCGCATCTCTCTTCTATGATTCATGATAAGATATAATATTCATTGCGAAGAGTCATGTATACCTCGTATTCTCTCCAAACGAATGTAAATGCGACTATTGCTTGCTAGGAAATAGCGTTTGCAGATGTCTCCGCATCGATGCCATAGAGTTTTAATGCTTCTTACAACGCGAAATCGCATCTCATTTCTATGTTTCGTGATAAGATATAATATTCATTGCGAAGTGTCATGTATACCTCGTATTCACATCCAAAGAATGTAAATGCGAATATTGCTTGCCAGGAAATAGCGTTTGCAGATGTCTGCGTATCGTAGCAATAGCGTTCTAATGCTACTTAAATCGCGATATCGCATCTCATTTATATGATCCGTGATAAGATATAATATTCTTTGCGAAGTGTCATGTATACCTCGTATTCACTTCAGAAGAATGTAAGTGCGACACTTCCATGCTAGGAAACAGCGTTTGCTGATGTCTCCGCATCGAGGCCATAGAGTTCCAATGCTTCTTAAAACGCGATATCGCATCTCTCTCCTATGTTGCATGATAAGATATAATATTCATTACGAAGTGTCATGTATACCTCGTATTCACTTCAAAAGAATGTAAATGCGACTATTGCTTGCTAGGAAATAGCGTTTGCAGATGTCTACGTATCCTAGCAATAGCGTTCTAATGCTACTTCAATCGCGATATGATACCTCATTTATATGTTTCGTGATAAGATATAATATTCACTGCGAAGTGTCATGTATACAACGTATTCACTTCAAAAGAATGTAAGTGCTACACTTCCATGCTAGGAAATAGCGTTTGCAGATGTCTCCGCATCGAGGCCATAGTTTTCTAATGCTTCTTAAAACGCGATATCGCATCTCTTTTCTATGTTTCATGATAAGATATAATATTCATTGTGAAGTGTCATGTATACCTCGTATTCACTTCAGAAGAATGTAAGTGCGACACTTCCATGCTAGGAAATAGCGTTTGCAGATGTCTCCGCATCGAGGCCATAGTTTTCTAATGCTTCTTAAAACGCGATATAGCACCTCACTTCTATGTTTCACGATAAGATATAATATTCATTGCGAAGTGTCATGTATACCTCGTATCCAGTTCAAAAGAATGTAAATGCGACTATTCCTTGCTAGGAAATAGCGTACTCAGATGTCTACGTATCGTAGCAATAGAGTTCTAATGCTACTTAAATCGCGATATTGCATCTCATTTCTGTGTGTCGTGATAAGAAAGAATATTCATTGCGAATGGTCATGTATACCTTGTATTCACTTCAAAAGAATGTAAATGCGACTATTGCTTGCTAGGAAATAGCGTTTGCAGATGTCTACGTATCGTAGCAATAGCGTTCTAATGCTTCTTAGATCGCGATAACGCATCTCATTTCTATGTTTCATGATAAGATATAATATTTATTGCGAAGTGTCATGTATACCTCGTATTCACTTCAGAAGAATGTAAATGCGACAATTCCTTGCTAGGAAATAGAGTTTGCAGTTGTCTACGTATCGTAGCAATAGTGTTCTAATGCTACTTAATTCGCGATATCGCATCTCATTTCTATGTTTCGTGATAAGATATAATATTCTTTGCGAAGTGTCATGTACACCTCGTATTCACTTCAAAAGAATGTATGTGCGACACTTCCATGATAGGAAATAGCGTTTGCAGATGTCTCCGCATCGAGGCCATAGACTTCTAATGCTTCTTAAAACGCGATATCGCATCCCTCTTCTGTGTTTCATGATAAGATATAATATTGATTGCGAAGTGTCATGTATACCTCGTATTCACTTCAAAAGAATGTAAATGCGACTACTGCTTGCTAGGAAATAGCGTTTGCAGATGTCTATGTATCGTAGCAATAGTGTTCTAATGCTACTTAAATCGCGATATCGCATCCCACTTATATGTTTCGTGATAAGATATAATAATCATTGCGAAATGTCATGTATACATCGTATTCACTTCAAAAGAATGTAAGTGCGACACTTCCATGCTAGGAAATAGCGTTTGCAGATGTCTCCGCATCGAGGCCATAGACTTCTAATGCTTCTTAAAACGCGATATCGCATCCCTCTTCTGTGTTTCATGATAAGGTATAATATTCATTGCGAAGTGTCATGTGTACCTCCTCTTCTCTCCAAACGAATGTAAATGCGACACTTCCTCGCTAGGAAATAGCGTATTCAGATGTCTACGTTTCGTAGCAATAGTGCTCTAATGCTTCTCAAACCGCGATATCGCATCTCATTTCTATGATTCATGATAAGATATAATATTCATTGCGAAGTGTCATGTATACATCGTATTCACTTCAAAAGAATGTAAGTGCGACACTTCCATGCTAGGAAATAGCGTTTGCAGATGTCTCCGCATCGATGCCATAGAGTTTTAATGCTTCTTACAACGCGAAATCGCATCTCATTTCTATGTTTCGTGATAAGATATAATATTCATTGCGAAGTGTCATGTATACCTCGTATTCACATCCAAAGAATGTAAATGCGAATATTGCTTGCCAGGAAATAGCGTTTGCAGATGTCTGCGTATCGTAGCAATAGCGTTCTAATGCTACTTAAATCGCGATATCGCATCTCATTTATATGATCCGTGATAAGACATAATATTCTTTGCGAAGTGTCATGTATACCTCGTATTCACTTCAGAAGAATGTAAGTGCGACACTTCCATGCTAGGAAACAGCGTTTGCTGATGTCTCCGCATCGAGGCCATAGAGTTCCAATGCTTCTTAAAACGCGATATCGCATCTCTCTCCTATGTTGCATGATAAGATATAATATTCATTACGAAGTGTCATGTATACCTCGTATTCACTTCAAAAGAATGTAAATGCGACTATTGCTTGCTAGGAAATAGCGTTTGCAGATGTCTACGTATCCTAGCAATAGCGTTCTAATGCTACTTATACCGCGATATCACACCTCATTTATATGTTTCGTGATAAGATATAATATTCATTGCGAAGTGTCATGTATACGTCGTATTCACTTCAAAAGAATGTAAATGCGACTATTGCTTGATAGGAAATACAGTTTGCAGATGTCTACGTATGGTAGCAATAGCGTTCTAATGCTACTTGAATCGCGAAATCGCCTCTCATTTATATGTTTCGTGATATGATATAATATTCATTGCGAAGTGTCATGTATACCTCGTATTCACTTCAGAAGAATGTAAGTGCTACACTTCCATGCTAGGAAATAGCGTTTGCAGATGTCTCCGCATCGAGGCCATAGACTTCTAATGCTTCTTAAAACGCGATATCGCATCCCTCTTCTGTGTTTCATGATAAGGTATAATATTCATTGCGAAGTGTCATGTATACTTCGTATTTACTTCAAAAGAATGTAAATGCGACTACTGCTTGCTAGGAAATGGCGTATTCAGATGTCTAGGTATCGTAGCAATAGGGTTCTAATGCTACTTCAATCGCGATATGACACCTCATTTATATGTTTCGTGATAAGGTATAATATTCATTGCGAAGTGTCATGTATACATCGTATTCACTTCAAAAGAATGTAAGTGCGTCACTTCCATGCTAGGAAATTGCGTTTGCAGATGTCTCCGCATCGAGGCCATAGAGTTCTAATGCTTCTTAAAGCGCGATATCGCATCCCTCTTCTGTGTTTCATGATAAGATATAATATTCATTGCGAAGTGTCATGTATACCTCGTATTCACTTCAAAAGAATGTAAATGCAACTGCTGCTTGCTAGGAAATAGCGTTTCTAGATGTCTACGTATCGTAGCAATAGAGTTGTAATGCTACTTAAATCGCGATATCGCATCTCGTTTCTATGTTTCGTGATAAGATATAATATTCATTGCGAAATGTCATGTATACCTCGTATTCACTTCAAAAGAATGTAAGTGCGACACTTCCATGCTAGGAAATAGCGTTTGCAGATGTCTCCGCGTCGAGGCCATAGAGTTCTAATGCTTCTTAGAACGCGATATCGCATCTCTCTTCTATGTTTCATGATAAGATATAATATTCACTGCGAAGTGTCATGTATACCTCCACTTCTCTCCAAACAAATGTAAATGCGACACTTCCTTGCTAGGAAATGGCGTATTCAGAGTTCTACGTGTCGTAGCAATAGCGTTCTAGTGCTACTTCAATCGCGATATGACACCTCATTTCTATGTTTCGTGATAAGATATAATATTCATTGCGAAGTGTCATGTATACATAGTATTCACATCAAAGGAATGTAAGTGCGACACTTCCATGCTAGGAAATAGCGTCTGCAGATGTCTACCCGTCGAGGCAATAGAGTTCTAATGCTTCTTAGATCGCGATATCGCATCTCATTCCTATGTTTCATTATAAGATATAATATTCATTGCGAAGTGTCATGTATACCTCGTATTCACATCAAAAGAATGTAAATGCGACTATTCCTTGCTAGGGCATAGCGTTTGCAGATGCCTACGTATCGTAGCAATGGAGTTCTAATGCTTCTTAGATCGCGATATCGCATCACATTTTTATGTTTCGTGATAAGTTATAATATTCATTCCGAAGTGTCATGTAAACCTCGAATTCATTTCAAAAGAATGTAAATGCGACTATTGCTTGCTAGGAAATAGCGTTTGCAGATATCTCCATATCGAGGCAATAGGGTTCTAATGCTTCTTAAGACGCGTAATCGCATCTCACTTTTATGATTCATGATAAGATATAATATTCATTGCGAAGTGTCATGTATACCTCGTATTCTCTTCAAAAGAATGTAAATGCGACTATTCGTTGCTAGGAAATAGCGTTTGCAGATGCCTACGTATCGTAGCAATAGAGTTCTAATGCTGCTTAGATCGCGATATCGCATCTCATTTCTATGTTTCGTGATAAGATATAATATTCACTGCGAGGTGTCATGTACACCTCGTATTCATTTCAAAAGAATGTAAATGCGACACTTCCTTGCTAGGAAATAGTGTATTCAGATGTCTACGTATCGTAGCAATATTGGTCTAATGCTACTTAAATAGCGATATCGCATTCCATTTCTATGTTTCGTGATAAGATATAATATTCATTGCGAATGGTCATGTATACCTTGTATTCACTTCAAAAGAATGTAAATGCGACTAATGCTTGCTAGGAAATAACGCATTCAGATGTCTACGTATCGTAGCAATAGTGTTCTAATGCTACTTAAATCGCGATATCGCATCTCTCTTCTATGATTCATGATAAGATATAATATTCATTGCGAAGAGTCATGTATACCTCGTATTCTCTCCAAACGAATGTAAATGCGACTATTGCTTGCTAGGAAATAGCGTTTGCAGATGTCTCCGCATCGATGCCATAGAGTTTTAATGCTTCTTACAACGCGAAATCGCATCTCATTTCTATGTTTCGTGATAAGATATAATATTCATTGCGAAGTGTCATGTATACCTCGTATTCACATCCAAAGAATGTAAATGCGAATATTGCTTGCCAGGAAATAGCGTTTGCAGATGTCTGCGTATCGTAGCAATAGCGTTCTAATGCTACTTAAATCGCGATATCGCATCTCATTTATATGATCCGTGATAAGACATAATATTCTTTGCGAAGTGTCATGTATACCTCGTATTCACTTCAGAAGAATGTAAGTGCGACACTTCCATGCTAGGAAACAGCGTTTGCTGATGTCTCCGCATCGAGGCCATAGAGTTCCAATGCTTCTTAAAACGCGATATCGCATCTCTCTCCTATGTTGCATGATAAGATATAATATTCATTACGAAGTGTCATGTATACCTCGTATTCACTTCAAAAGAATGTAAATGCGACTATTGCTTGCTAGGAAATAACGTTTGCAGATGTCTACGTATCCTAGCAATAGCGTTCTAATGCTACTTCAATCGCGATATGATACCTCATTTATATGTTTCGTGATAAGATATAATATTCACTGCGAAGTGTCATGTATACAACGTATTCACTTCAAAAGAATGTAAGTGCGACACTTCCATGCTAGGAAATAGCGTTTGCAGATGTCTCCGCATCGAGGCCATAGAGTTCTAATGCTTCTTAGAACGCGATATCGCATCTCTCTACTATGTTTGATGATAAGATATAATATTCATTGCGAAGTGTCATGTATACCTCGTATTCTCTCCAAACGAATGTAAATGCGACACTTCCATGCTAGGAAATGGCGTATACAGATGTCTCCGCATTGAGGCCACAGAGTTCTAATGCTTCTTAAAACGTGATATCGCATATCTCTTCTATGTTTCATGATAAGATATAACGTTCATTGCGAAGTGTCATGTATACCTCGCATTCACTTCAAAAGAACGTAAATTCGAATCTCCCTCGCTAGGAAATAGCGTTTGCATATGTCTACGTATCGTAGCAATAGAGTTCTAATGCCTCTCAAAACGCGATATCGCATCTCATTTCTATGCTTCATGATAAGATATAATATTCATTGCGAAGTGTCACGTATACCTCGTATTCACTTCAAAAGAATGTAAATGCGACACTTCCTAGCTAGGAAATAGCGTATTCAGATGTCTACGTATCATAGCAATAGCGTTCTAATGCTACTTATACCGCGATATCACACCTCATTTATATGTTTCGTGATAAGATATAATATTCATTGCGAAGTGTCATGTATACGTCGTATTCACTTCAAAAGAATGTAAATGCGACTATTGCTTGATAGGAAATACAGTTTGCAGATGTCTACGTATGGTAGCAATAGCGTTCTAATGCTACTTAAATCGCGAAATCGCCTCTCATTTATATGTTTCGTGATATGATATAATATTCATTGCGAAGTGTCATGTATACCTCGTATTCACTTCAGAAGAATGTAAGTGCGACACTTCCATGCTAGGAAACAGCGTTTGCTGATGTCTCCGCATCGAGGCCATAGAGTTCCAATGCTTCTTAAAACGCGATATCGCATCTCTCTCCTATGTTGCATGATAAGATATAATATTCATTACGAAGTGTCATGTATACCTCGTATTCACTTCAAAAGAATGTAAATGCGACTATTGCTTGCTAGGAAATAGCGTTTGCAGATGTCTACGTATCCTAGCAATAGCGTTCTAATGCTACTTATACCGCGATATCACACCTCATTTATATGTTTCGTGATAAGATATAATATTCATTGCGAAGTGTCATGTATACGTCGTATTCACTTCAAAAGAATGTAAATGCGACTATTGCTTGATAGGAAATACAGTTTGCAGATGTCTACGTATGGTAGCAATAGCGTTCTAATGCTACTTGAATCGCGAAATCGCCTCTCATTTATATGTTTCGTGATATGATATAATATTCATTGCGAAGTGTCATGTATACCTCGTATTCACTTCAGAAGAATGTAAGTGCTACACTTCCATGCTAGGAAATAGCGTTTGCAGATGTCTCCGCATCGAGGCCATAGACTTCTAATGCTTCTTAAAACGCGATATCGCATCCCTCTTCTGTGTTTCATGATAAGGTATAATATTCATTGCGAAGTGTCATGTATACTTCGTATTTACTTCAAAAGAATGTAAATGCGACTACTGCTTGCTAGGAAATGGCGTATTCAGATGTCTAGGTATCGTAGCAATAGGGTTCTAATGCTACTTCAATCGCGATATGACACCTCATTTATATGTTTCGTGATAAGGTATAATATTCATTGCGAAGTGTCATGTATACATCGTATTCACTTCAAAAGAATGTAAGTGCGTCACTTCCATGCTAGGAAATTGCGTTTGCAGATGTCTCCGCATCGAGGCCATAGAGTTCTAATGCTTCTTAAAGCGCGATATCGCATCCCTCTTCTGTGTTTCATGATAAGATATAATATTCATTGCGAAGTGTCATGTATACCTCGTATTCACTTCAAAAGAATGTAAATGCAACTGCTGCTTGCTAGGAAATAGCGTTTCTAGATGTCTACGTATCGTAGCAATAGAGTTGTAATGCTACTTAAATCGCGATATCGCATCTCGTTTCTATGTTTCGTGATAAGATATAATATTCATTGCGAAATGTCATGTATACCTCGTATTCACTTCAAAAGAATGTAAGTGCGACACTTCCATGCTAGGAAATAGCGTTTGCAGATGTCTCCGCGTCGAGGCCATAGAGTTCTAATGCTTCTTAGAACGCGATATCGCATCTCTCTTCTATGTTTCATGATAAGATATAATATTCACTGCGAAGTGTCATGTATACCTCCACTTCTCTCCAAACAAATGTAAATGCGACACTTCCTTGCTAGGAAATGGCGTATTCAGAGTTCTACGTGTCGTAGCAATAGCGTTCTAGTGCTACTTCAATCGCGATATGACACCTCATTTCTATGTTTCGTGATAAGATATAATATTCATTGCGAAGTGTCATGTATACATAGTATTCACATCAAAGGAATGTAAGTGCGACACTTCCATGCTAGGAAATAGCGTCTGCAGATGTCTACCCGTCGAGGCAATAGAGTTCTAATGCTTCTTAGATCGCGATATCGCATCTCATTCCTATGTTTCATTATAAGATATAATATTCATTGCGAAGTGTCATGTATACCTCGTATTCACATCAAAAGAATGTAAATGCGACTATTCCTTGCTAGGGCATAGCGTTTGCAGATGCCTACGTATCGTAGCAATGGAGTTCTAATGCTTCTTAGATCGCGATATCGCATCACATTTTTATGTTTCGTGATAAGTTATAATATTCATTCCGAAGTGTCATGTAAACCTCGAATTCATTTCAAAAGAATGTAAATGCGACTATTGCTTGCTAGGAAATAGCGTTTGCAGATATCTCCATATCGAGGCAATAGGGTTCTAATGCTTCTTAAGACGCGTAATCGCATCTCACTTTTATGATTCATGATAAGATATAATATTCATTGCGAAGTGTCATGTATACCTCGTATTCTCTTCAAAAGAATGTAAATGCGACTATTCGTTGCTAGGAAATAGCGTTTGCAGATGCCTACGTATCGTAGCAATAGAGTTCTAATGCTGCTTATATCGCGATATCGCATCTCATTTCTATGTTTCGTGATAAGATATAATATTCACTGCGAGGTGTCATGTACACCTCGTATTCATTTCAAAAGAATGTAAATGCGACACTTCCTTGCTAGGAAATAGTGTATTCAGATGTCTACGTATCGTAGCAATATTGGTCTAATGCTACTTAAATAGCGATATCGCATTCCATTTCTATGTTTCGTGATAAGATATAATATTCATTGCGAATGGTCATGTATACCTTGTATTCACTTCAAAAGAATGTAAATGCGACTAATGCTTGCTAGGAAATAACGCATTCAGATGTCTACGTATCGTAGCAATAGTGTTCTAATGCTACTTAAATCGCGATATCGCATCTCTCTTCTATGATTCATGATAAGATATAATATTCATTGCGAAGAGTCATGTATACCTCGTATTCTCTCCAAACGAATGTAAATGCGACTATTGCTTGCTAGGAAATAGCGTTTGCAGATGTCTCCGCATCGATGCCATAGAGTTTTAATGCTTCTTACAACGCGAAATCGCATCTCATTTCTATGTTTCGTGATAAGATATAATATTCATTGCGAAGTGTCATGTATACCTCGTATTCACATCCAAAGAATGTAAATGCGAATATTGCTTGCCAGGAAATAGCGTTTGCAGATGTCTGCGTATCGTAGCAATAGCGTTCTAATGCTACTTAAATCGCGATATCGCATCTCATTTATATGATCCGTGATAAGACATAATATTCTTTGCGAAGTGTCATGTATACCTCGTATTCACTTCAGAAGAATGTAAGTGCGACACTTCCATGCTAGGAAACAGCGTTTGCTGATGTCTCCGCATCGAGGCCATAGAGTTCCAATGCTTCTTAAAACGCGATATCGCATCTCTCTCCTATGTTGCATGATAAGATATAATATTCATTACGAAGTGTCATGTATACCTCGTATTCACTTCAAAAGAATGTAAATGCGACTATTGCTTGCTAGGAAATAACGTTTGCAGATGTCTACGTATCCTAGCAATAGCGTTCTAATGCTACTTCAATCGCGATATGATACCTCATTTATATGTTTCGTGATAAGATATAATATTCACTGCGAAGTGTCATGTATACAACGTATTCACTTCAAAAGAATGTAAGTGCGACACTTCCATGCTAGGAAATAGCGTTTGCAGATGTCTCCGCATCGAGGCCATAGAGTTCTAATGCTTCTTAGAACGCGATATCGCATCTCTCTACTATGTTTGATGATAAGATATAATATTCATTGCGAAGTGTCATGTATACCTCGTATTCTCTCCAAACGAATGTAAATGCGACACTTCCATGCTAGGAAATGGCGTATACAGATGTCTCCGCATTGAGGCCACAGAGTTCTAATGCTTCTTAAAACGTGATATCGCATATCTCTTCTATGTTTCATGATAAGATATAACGTTCATTGCGAAGTGTCATGTATACCTCGCATTCACTTCAAAAGAACGTAAATTCGAATCTCCCTCGCTAGGAAATAGCGTTTGCATATGTCTACGTATCGTAGCAATAGAGTTCTAATGCCTCTCAAAACGCGATATCGCATCTCATTTCTATGCTTCATGATAAGATATAATATTCATTGCGAAGTGTCACGTATACCTCGTATTCACTTCAAAAGAATGTAAATGCGACACTTCCTAGCTAGGAAATAGCGTATTCAGATGTCTACGTATCATAGCAATAGCGTTCTAATGCTACTTATACCGCGATATCACACCTCATTTATATGTTTCGTGATAAGATATAATATTCATTGCGAAGTGTCATGTATACGTCGTATTCACTTCAAAAGAATGTAAATGCGACTATTGCTTGATAGGAAATACAGTTTGCAGATGTCTACGTATGGTAGCAATAGCGTTCTAATGCTACTTAAATCGCGAAATCGCCTCTCATCTATATGTTTCGTGATATGATATAATATTCATTGCGAAGTGTCATGTATACCTCGTATTCACTTCAGAAGAATGTAAGTGCTACACTTCCATGCTAGGAAATAGCGTTTGCAGATGTCTCCGCATCGAGGCAATAGTTTTCTAATGCTTCTTAAAACGCGATATCGCATCTCTCTCCTATGTTGCATGATAAGATATAATATTCATTACGAAGTGTCATGTATACCTCGTATTCACTTCAAAAGAATGTAAATGCGACTATTGCTTGCTAGGAAATAGCGTTTGCAGATGTCTACGTATCGTAGCAATAGAGTTCTAATGCTACTTAAATCGCGATTTCGCATCTCATTTCTATGTTTCGTGATAAGATGTAATATTCATTGCCAAGTGTCATGTATACCTCGTATTCACTTCAAAAGAATGTAAGTGCGACACCTCCATGCTAGGAAATAGCGTCTGCAGATGTCTACGCGTCGAGGCAATAGAGATCTAATGCTTCTTAAAACGCGATATCGCATCTCACTCCTATGTTTCATGATAGGATATAATATTCATTGCGAAGTGTCATGTATACCTCGTATTCACTTCAAAAGAATGTAAATGCGCATCTTCCTTGCTAGGAAATAGCGTTTGCAGATGTCTATGTATCGTAGCAATAGAGTTCTAATGCTTCTCAAAACGCGATATCGCATCCCATTTCTATGCTTCGTGATAAGATATAATATCCATTGCGAAGTGAAATGTACACCTCGTATTCACTACAAAAGAATGTAAATGCGACACATCCATGCTAGGAAATAGCGTTTGCAGATGTCTACGTATCGTAGCAATAGGGTTCTAATGCTACTTAAATAGCGATATCGCATCTCATTTTTATGTTTCGTGATAAGTTATAATATTCATTCCGAAGTGTCATGTAAACCTCGAAATCATTTCAAAAGAATGTAAATGCGACTATTGCTTGCTAGGAAATAGCGTTTGCAGATGTCTCCGCATCGAGGCCATAGAGTTTTAATGCTTCTTACAACGCGATATCGCATCTCATTTCTATGTTTCGTGATAAGATATAATATTCACTCCGAGGTGTCATGTACACCTCGTATTCACTTCAAAAGAATGTAAATGCGACTATTGCTTGATAGGAAATACAGTTTGCAGATGTCTACGTATGGTAGCAATAGAGTTCTAATGCTACTTAAATCGCGATATCGCATCTCATTTATATGTTTCATGATAAGATGTAATATTCATTGCCAAGTGTCATGTATACCTCGTATTCACTTCAAAAGAATGTAAGTGCGACACCTCCATGCTAGGAAATAGCGTCTGCAGATGTCTACGCGTCGAGGCAATAGAGATCTAATGCTTCTTAAAACGCGATATCGCATATCACTCCTATGTTTCATGATAGGATATAATATTCATTGCGAAGTGTCATGTATACCTCGTATTCACTTCAAAAGAATGTAAATGCGCATCTTCCTTGCTAGGAAATAGCGTTTGCAGATGTCTATGTATCGTAGCAATAGAGTTCTAATGCTTCTCAAAACGCGATATCGCATCCCATATCTATGCTTCGTGATAAGATATAATATCCATTGCGAAGTGAAATGTACACCTCGTATTCACTACAAAAGAATGTAAATTCGACACATCCATGCTAGGAAATAGCGTTTGCAGATGTCTACGTATCGTAGCAATAGGGTTCTAATGCTACTTAAATCGCGATATCGCATCTCATTTATATGTTTCGTGATAAGATATAATATTCATTGCGAAGTGTCATGTATACCTCGTATTCACTTCAAAAGAATGTAAGCGCGTCAGTTCCATGCTAGGAAATAGCGTTTGCAGATGTCTCCGCATCGAGGCCATAGAGTTTTAATGCTTCTTATAACGCGATATCGCATCTCTCTTCTATGTTTCATGATAAGATATAATATTCATTGCGAAGTGTCATGTATACCTCGCATTCACTTCAAAAGAATGTAAATGCGTCGTTTCCATCCTTGGGAATATCGTTTGCAGATGTCTACGTATCGTAGAAAAAGAGTCCTAATGCTTCTTAAAACGAGATGTCGCATTTCATTTCTATGTTTCGTGATAAGATATAATATTCGTTGCGAAGTGCTATGTACTCCTCGTCTACACTTCCAATGAATGTAAATGCGACGCTTCCTTTCAATTGAATAGCGTTTGCAGGTATCTATGTATCGAAGCAATAGATTTGTAATGCTTCTTAAAACGAGATATCGCATCTCATTCCTATGTTTCATGATAAGATATAATATTCATTGCGAAGTGTTATGTATACCTCGTATTCGCTTCAAAAGAATGTAAATGCGACACTTCCATGCTTGGAAATAGCGTTTGCAAATGTCTACTTATCATAGCAATAGAGTTCTAATGCTAGTTACAACCCGATATCGCATTTCACTTCTGTGTTTCATGATAAGATATAGTATTCATTGTGCAATGTTATGTATACATCGCATTCGCTTCAAAGGAATGTAAATGCGACACTTCCTTGCTTGGAAATAGTACTTGCAGATGTCTACGTATCGTTGCAATAGAGTTCTAATGCTTCATATATCGCGATATCGCATCTCATTTTTGTGTCTCATGATAAGATATAATATTCATTGTGGACTATCATGTATATCTCGCATACACTACAAATGAATGTAAATGCGTCACTTCCTTGCTGGGAAATAGCGATGGCAGATGTCTACATGTCGAAGCAATATAGTTCTAATGCTTCTTAAAACGAGATATCGCGTCTCATTAGTATGTTTCATGATAAGATATAATATTCATAGGGAGGTGTTATGTGTAGCTCGTATTCACCTCAAAAGAATGTAGATGCGACACTTCCTTGCTAGGATATAGCGTTTGCATATGTCTACCTAACGTAGCAATAGAGTTCTAATGCTTCTTATATCGCCCTATCGCGTCTCATTTCTACGTTTCATGATATGATATAATATTCATTGCGAAGTGTCATGTATACCTCGTATTCACTTCAAAAGAATATAAATGCCACACTTCCTTGCTAGGAAATAGCGTTTGTTGTTGTTTACGTATCGGAGCAGTATTGTTCTAATGCTTCATAAAACGCGATATCGCATCTCATTTCTATGTTGCATGATGAAATGTAATATTCATTGCGAAGTGTTATGTATACCTCGTCCACACTTCAAAAGAATGTAAATGTCACACATCCTTGCTAGGCAATGCGTTTCCATGTGTCTAGGTATCGAAGCAATGGAGTTCTAAAGCTTCTTAAAAAGCGATATCGCATCACATTTCTATGTTTCATGACAAGATATAATATTCATTGCGAAATTTTAGGTATGCCTCGTCTGCACTTCAAAGGTATGTAAATGCCACACACTCCTGCTAGGATATGCGTTTTCAGATGCCTACGTACCGAAGCAATAGAGTTCTAGTGCTTCTTAAATCGTGATACCGCTTCTCATTTCTATGTTTCATGGTAAATTGCAATGTTCTATGCAATATGTTACATTTATCTGCATCTAGACCTTGGAAGGATGTGAATCCTATACTTACTTACAACAGAATATCGTTTCCAGATCTCTACGTGTCCAAGCAAGACATTTCTAATACTTCAATCAGCGCGATGTCGCATCTCATTTCAACGTTTCAATACAAAGAATCTGTAATCATATATCCATAACATTGTGCTTAACTGTTAGAGGTCTTCAATAGAATGTGAACTATATAATTCCATGCAACGGTATGGCGCTCCGTAGTGTCTGTCAGTTAAAGCAATCCAGCTAGAATTCTCCATGCAAAGCGCTGGCGCATCCCATTTCATCGTTTCAAAGTAAGAATGCTGTAATCTCTTATGCATAGCTCTATGCTTATCTGCTTTAAAACTTCATAAGAATGTAAATTCTACAGCTCCATGCAACAGGATTGCCCTTCGTAGTGTCTACATGTCGAGACAATAGAGTACTAATGCATTATACAATGCCATGACTCATCTCATTTCAACGTTTCGAATTAAGTAAGCTGTAATCTTCTATGAAAAACATTATAATTATCTGCTTCTACTCTACAATAGAATGTGAATTCTATAGATCCAAGCAACAGGAGGGCAGGCTCTCCACCATCCTACTGCCTGCCCTGATGCGGGCAGAGGATTCCCAGGGCCACTCAAACCGCGACCAACATCTATCTTATACTCTAACCGATTCATCGTTATGCGTTTTCCATTAAGCTTGCCGGGATCAGTGATATTGATTCGCTCAATCTAAATTATTATTTTCTTTTTAAGTTTCACGATTTTTTTAGTTTCTCTCACGATATCGTCTATTTCGTTGTACCTTACCCTTACAGTATGGTATATAATCTGGTGTTTGATATTTCTAGGATTTCCTCATAATAAATGCAATGCTTCCACATATTCTCTTTCTCTTTCTCTTTAGTTACATTGTTGTTATTTTATGCTTTTCACCCTCCACATTCACTCTCTACACCATCTCGGAACAGGCGTTATACAATTACTGCAGGATGACGCCCCGGTCTCGTTACACCGAGATCGAGTGTTCTTTCTTGCATCCGTTGATTTATATATGTTATATATTGGAGAATATTTCCTCTTATCCTTTGTATTTTTCGAATTAAATTACATTGACAGAAGTACGAGCTAGTTCTGCACGCCTATTTGAAACAACATTAAATCACCTTGTTAAACAATAATATATTAAATGTGACTTGGACTTTTAAATTTGAATTTATAAACATCTAACAGGTAAATATGTTTTTCTTACTATTCATATCGTTATACATTCAGTGATTTATTGTGTGCAGTGATTTGATATATTAACTGCTTGATTATATTTTGCAATGAAGTTTGCGTACCAAACATTGTTTTTACTCCTGATGGGAGTGGATAGTTCATCGTTTTATATTCTTATATCGCATTGATTATAAAAGTATATGACATCCTTTTTATGCAGTCATGTATAATTATGTACTGTGACGGTTTTTCCCGTTACAATCCGCAAGAAAAGGGTATATAGAACCAATAATAACGGGGTATCCAGAAGTTTAGTCCGGGGTTATATCGGGGTACAGAATATCCGCGTGCTTCGGCAACGCGAAGTACAGAGCAATAAATTTCCTATCCAGCAAGTATTTCGAAGCTGCGAGGCTGGGACTTTTTGGGCGCCAGCTACTCAAGAAGTAGCAAAAACTAGAAAACCACGCAACCCGGGGAAACCCGGTGCAAGATAACCCTCGAAATTTCGAAATACTCTTTCGCTCGACTGCTTCTAGCCGAGTGCGCAAATTAGGGTCGCGGGATACTGAACTCTGGGCTTCTTTCTAGATTGCCTCGACGCGGTATTACAAAAGGGTATACGACACGCCGCGAATGACCGGGGATCACCACCCGTTATACAATACAAGTTACAATACGCGATATCACAATTGCGGCAGGGAATTGCCCAGGGTTTCCAACAAGTATGGATCTCGTTCAGTCCGTCTACCTCTCTCTCTCTCTCTCTCTCTCTCTCTCTCTCTCTCTCTCTCTCTCTCTCTCTCTCTCTCTCTCTCGCTAAGTAGTCGCTAAGTCGTTCAGAAGAATAAGAGGCTGCCTTCATGCTGGCTAGCTCGTTATATAGGTTTGCTGGGGGTCTTCGGATCCCCTTAGATCCTCCTTAGGGCTCCTTGATGGGGTAGGGCCATACGCTTCGGTATTGTTCGGGGCATCGATCGGTGGATTTCGGCGATCTTCGCTGATCGCCCCCTCTGGTGTGTCTAGAGGGGGTCCTCTGGATTATTTGAACTGCGGCGCGTGTCGCGCGCCGCGCTTTCCACGGCTCACCTGCAATTCCGCTGCGCATCTTGAGTTTTCCTCTCCATGGGCTCAGGGGAGCGGTAGAGGTCCTTCTCACACCCGAGAACCATCCTGTTTGTCTCCATGGACTATGGCAACGGTCTTATCGTTGCAGAGCTCTGGATCGTATCCTTCGGGCTTCAGGGTCTCTTCTTGTTCACTTCCCGACTCCTCCACCGTCGAGCCCGTCACGCTACCTCGGCGCACAGCCCTTCCGCGAACCTGCGGTCTTATTATCCGCCGAAGAGGCGTCTTATGCGTCGCTTCTTCCATCAGCTCGCCAGTCTTATCCGTCGAACGGAGAGAGAGAAACGAACGGGGGAGGGGGGGGGTGAAGGTTCTACCATCGTGTATTTCACGCTCCTCGCAAATACAGCTATCGCAATGGTCCGTGTCACGCTTCTCGCATGGGTGGTGATCTGCGAAGCTAGTCTAACCGAAGCAGGGGGGGGGGTGAGCGAGCCTTGTGACGTCACCACGTCACAGTACATACAAATTTGCGATTATGTAGCTATGTGTTCAAATTCAATTCCGAATAATGCACTAAAAAGCATCCCAGATAACAAACGGCAAGATGGTAGCGACACCATGCCGGCACAATATTGCCACTTCCGAGGAGTGTCAACTGATTCGTAGTCATCTGTGACCGGATTCGTTAACTAAAATGCCAGAACGTATTACCAGCACGTTCTAGACAAGCGAATCGCGCAGCACCAGCACCATGGTGACATGCGTATCATCGCTCCATTCATGAATCTCCTCAGCAATGGCGCAGGATCACATTTGGCAATGGGAAACCTGTGCTTTCATACAAATTAGAACCGTTAGATGTCAGTAGATGTTCAGCATATGAGTATTGATAGACATTTTGATGGTCGTTTTCCTATATTTATAGTTATTGAGCGAGTCGTATATATTTCTTTCAATCCATCATAGACTAAAAATATTATTCATAAAAATAATATTACTTATGAAATAAAAATTCATGCTGTTGCGTCCCTAACTTCGCCTTGTATAATTTTTGAAATAACATGCTGTCATCGTAGTTAATGTAACCCTCAATTGCATGAATTTGCAACAATAAATTGAAGAAAATATATATAAAATAAGTGTGTATACTTTTATGACAAAGTAATTATAGACTTTATGGAAAAAATCGTCCTATCGAGCTAGTTTATAGAAAATAATAAAATCGAGTTCTTATATCTTTGTTTTGTGCCGGTGTATCTATTTTGGAATCAAAATAAATAAATTGCACAGTTTAGTCATTTTTCATATTTGCTTATAATTTTTATGGAAACAGCTTCCCCATTAGCAAATGTCAGCCTACGCCACAACCACGCGTGTAGCTATGGTGAGCTGATAGTGACATTGTCATGGCCGTGTAGCCTGTGTGCTATATCTCGGTGCTTTAATAGTGCCGTGATACGAATGCCGCCCCAGTACTAACAGTATGCCATTTCGAAAGCTGAGTAGGAGCACTTTGTTAGCACAGTTCTGTCACGGAATTCGTTCCATCCGTTGTCATTGGCGTGCCAATCGCTGGCTGTTTGGGATATTGTAGTGCATGAGGCAGACTTGTTCCTTATCATCGTCAAGGAGATGGATTTTCACTCCCCCCTTTTTGAATTTTTTAAATTATTGTTTGGAATTTTTGCCGTTTCTGTATCTCTATGACCGCATTGTGGATTCAACTTATGTACGATCTTTTTGGTCTTCATCTTTTATTACATGTAATATTATATATGTGATGCACGTTTGTTATGTAATGCTCCGATTTGTAAGCCTCAGATACTTTTATTCTTTGGTAAGGCAACTTATTCGATTAATATATATTTATTAGACATAGATATAAACAATTAGAAAAATGTTATTAAAACGCTATTAAATATGTTGTTGCAATTATATATTTAAGGTCTGAAGATGTAGATGCAATTAATGTCCGATATTTTACGTGATCCAATCGACGTATCAAGTGAGGCTATGAAATATAAAAATCTTTTACTATTTTTGGACCCCTTTACATGTTAAATGAATGATTAGTTCTGCAAGACAAGAAGCCTGAATTAGTGAGATATCTAGGAACATAAGTAATTTGTAAGTAACACATCTTTTCTGTTTGAAATATTTGCCTTTGCATAGAATAGAACGTATAGATATAATGGCCTGTTTTGTACCCATTTCGGTCCAATTCTATTATAGCTTTTGAGCAGAAGTAATATTGATTATACTTGATTTTTGCAATAGTTCTTTGATTAACAGATTTTATTAACCTAGAATCATCATTTGACGGATGTATCAATCTACTTTGTAGCTCCATCAGTTTCTTTTTCTGCTCGCTACTTTCCATTGTCAGTTCCGTATACTTATCCTTTATCACCATCATATATGTTGCGTAAAATTACAATAACTTTTTGTCCTCAAATTTTGCGGATATTTCAATTAAATTTCCTTTGATTAAATAAACGGAAATTAAAAAACAGTGGCACGTACCATTTCTTGGAAACGTTGTATCGTAATTTGCATCTGACTGTTTTGAAAGGCACACACTTTACTTAACGTTTGCAATGATTCGGTTAGCGAAGTAAAGAAATATTCTACTTTCGAAATTGTTGACTCTTGTAATTCTAAGGCAAATATATTCATCTGTCTACATCGTGAACATTGTTTTTTGGCAAAATTCCAGAAAAACAAATATACTATGAGTAAAATAATAAACATCATAATATTAAATTTAACTCTGTTCATCGTTGCCTTGTTGGACACATCCATAACAATATACAGGGTGGGGCAGTAATAATTAGCACCTCAGATATCCACGAAACTATAAGTTTCATAGAAGTTTTTGCTAATATAAAATTGCATAGTACAAAGGGGCCATCCGTTGTTGAAAATAGTTTTTTTGTAAGTGGAGTTATGTTGGACATATGAAGGTTACCTTCATTTTTTAAAATGAATTGATATGTCCATTCTTCCGTAATACGATAGAGCATTTTAAAGCAAGTTTAACGATCTGTAACATGAAGGCATTGAAGGTTACAAAAAGTAAAGAAAGGCGATAATACTCACGGTTTTGATAGTAAATGAAACATACGTATTGTAAACAGTGGTGCAAGGCGTAATACTTACCGTTTACTTCACTGTGAATAAACACTTTTCGAAGGGCATTTCAATAGTTTGCAGCATAAGTTAAACATGATAAGATTAGTATTGAAAAATCGGTTCGAATACGTTTGGTTAGGCTGTTCTTTGTGTCGTTCATTTTATAAGTACTGAGCTGCGGATTCCTGAGGACAGCTCACAAAATTGTTGAACTATGGAAGATTATCATTGTGAATTTGAATCAAAAGGTAATTAAATTCCATTAGATTGTAAACAGATCTCAATGTTTCATTTTAGATAGTAAGATTAAATACTCTTTACAAAACTACAAGAATGGATACATACCTTTCTGTTATTATTATTTCATAAAGAATTATAATTGCAATTATATAGTTCATTACGATAAAAAATATTTCTCAGAAAATTCTAAATATTAAATAAAAGAATCAAGTAAAACATTTTTAATAATTACAAATATGAAAAATACTTGAACATTCCAATAGAAAGATGTCTAAACAGGAGCTAGAAAAGTCAAACATTCAATTTCAATTCCAGAATTCATCTATAAGAGGTAAAATGTTTCGAAAGCTTTAATTACAGTCTTTAATGCAGGCAGTTGGGCAGTATTTCAATTTTTAAGAAAATTGATGAAAGTCAACCATTTTGAAGTGGTCAGAATCTTTGTCGTTTGAGCAATAAGTGAATAAGAAATAACTGCATAAATTCCAGGCTTAAAAACTTATGGATTAAATCCTATGCAGACTCGTTTATGAGCGAGTTACTAAATAATAATCCGCACTAAGTAATCATTTTAAAACTTAAACGATTACATCTCGCGAACTTTCAATGATATCAGAAGCGTGAAAAGTATGTGGTTTATCAAAAACTCTTCTAAAAGAACGGACGAAGCCAATAGAAATTTTTGTTGAAGTAAGCAAGTTCTAAAGTTCTAAGCAACGCGATGGACCTTATCTGCCTATGTTTCATAGCAAGTAAGTTCTAGTAAGTTCTGAATTTCTATGAAATCCGATGGAATTTCTCACTACTAACGTTTCAAAGTAAGTTCTCAAATCCTCAGTTCTACGTTTAAAACTATGTGTGTTCTATATATCTATGTAAAGTGATGGTTCCTATTAGTTGTGACGGAAACCTATATATAGTAAGTCAGGGAAGCTCGAAGGGGTTAATTATTTAAATGCTTTAAGGTGTAAAACGTACTTTAATCTAAAGCGATCTATCGTTCCAAGGTATCCGCTCACGTACAACTTTTCTTGGGCGCCAGCTGCTCAGAAAGTAGCAAAGGGATAGACTACACGACCCCGGGAACCCTGGGGCGGAACAACCCTTGAAACTTCGAAATGCTCCTCCTCTCGACTACGCCTAGCCAAGTACACACTCTCAGGTCGCGAGATACTGAAGTCACGGCATGTTTATTTATGGTCTCGACGTGGGTTTAACTAAGAAGGGCTACGGGAAACTACGCAACACGCCGCAAATTACCGGGTATCATAACTCGCTTCACGATATAAGATACAATATACAATATGCGACACAAGAAATGGGACGCTTTAGCGAATAAGCTCTCACGTTCTCTTCTTCAGGTTCCTTGAATTCGCTGGTGGTCCTCGGGTCTCCTGCATCCTCCTCGGGGCTCCTTGGTGGAGTGGGCTGTAGGCTTCGGTATTGTTCGAGTCCATCGATCAGTGGATTTCGGCGATTTCCTATTCTCGCTCCCTTGGCTGTCCCTGAGGGGATCCTCCTGATCATTTAAATTGCGTAGCGCCTCGCGCGCCGCGCTCCCATGGCACACCTGCAGGGCCGCTGGACTTTTGACTTCTCTTTAGGGGGCTAAGGATGGTTGAGGACCTTCTCACATCCCAGAGCTTTATAAAGCAAAAAAGCAGATAAGCATAATGCGATGCATAGAGCTTTACAACATTCTAACTTACTTTGAACTGTTTATATGAAATGCAATATTGAGGTGCATGAAGCATGACAAATTAAATGCTTCGGCACCTGGACATCTAGAAACGCTATCCCCGGGCAAGAAAGTGTAGAGTTCACACTCAATTCATATGCAGAAGCAGATAAACATAACGCGATGCTATGAATATTACATCTTATCATGAAATATAGAAGTAAGATGCGCAGCCGCGTTTTACGAAGCATTAGAACTCTATTGCTTCTAAACCTTCAGATATAGAAACGATATTCCGTAGCAAGGAAGTGATCCATTTACATTCATTTGAAGTATAGAGGAGATATACATAACGCGTTGCATTGAAATTACATCTTATCATGTGACTTAGAACTGATTTGCGAAAT
>NW_027490934.1:0-29142 GCF_050948175.1 Xylocopa sonorina | reverse complement strand
AGAAAAGAGATGCGACATCGCGTTCTAAGAAGCATTAGGACACTACTGCTACGATAGGTAGACATTTGCAAACGCTATTTCCTTGCAAGGAAGTGTCGCATTTACATTCATTTGAAGTGTAGACGAGGAATACATAACACTCCGCAAATCATATTATATCGTACCATGAAACATAGAAATGAGATGCTATATCGCGTTCTAAGAATCATAAGAACCCTATTGCTACGATACGTAGACATCTGCAAACGCTATTTCCTAGCGAGGAAGTGTCGCATTCACATTCATTTGAAGTGTAGACGAGGAATACATAACACTCCGCAAATCATATTATGTCTTACCATGAAACATAGAAATGTGATGCGATATCGCGTTTTAAGAATCATAAGAACTCTATTGCTACGACACGTAGGCATCTGCAAACGCTACTTCCTTGCAAAGAAGTGTCGCATTTACATTCATTTGAAGTGTAGACGAGGAATACATAACACTTCGCAAATCATATTATATCTTACCATGAAACATAGAAATGAGATGCGATATCGCGTTTTAAGAATCATAAGATCTCTATTGCTACGATACGTAGACATCTGCAAACGCTATTTCCTTGCAAGATAGTGTCGCATTTACATTCATTTGAAGTGTAGACGAGGAATAAATAACAGTTCGCAAATCATATTATATCTTACCATGAAACATAGAAATGAGATGCGATATCGCGTTTTAAGAAGCATAGAACTCTATTGCTACGATACGTAGACATCTGCAAACGTTATTTCCTTGCAAGGAAGTGTCGCATTTACATTCGTTTGAATCGTAGACGAGGAATGCATAACACTTCGCAATGAATATTATATCTTATCATGAAACATAGATATGAGATGCAATATCTCGTTTTAAGAAGCACTTGAACTCTATTGCTTCGATACGTAGACACCTGCAAACGCTATTTCCTTGCAAGGAAGTGTCCGCATTTACATTCGTTTGAATCGTAGACGAGGAATGCATAAACACTTCGCAATGAATATTATATCTTATCATGAAGCATAGATATGGGATGCAATATCTCGTTTTAAGAAGCATTTGAAACTCTATTGCTACGATACGTAGACATCTGCAAACGCTATTTCCTTGCAAGGAGAAGTGTCGCATTTACATTCATTTGAATCGTAGACGAGGAATGCATAACACTTCGCAATGAATATTATATCTTATCATGAAACATAGATATGAGATGCAATATCTCGTTTTAAGAAGCATTTGAACTCTATTGCTTCGATACGTAGACATCTGCAAACGCTATTTCCTTGCAAGAAAGTGTCGCATTTACATTCATTTGATGTGTAGACGAGGAATACATAACACTTCGCAAATCATATTATATCTTACCATGAAACATAGAAATGAGATGCGATATAGCGTTTTAAGAAGCATTAGAACTCTATTGCTACGATACGTAGACATCTGCAAACGCTATTTCCTTGGAAGGAAGTGTCGCATTTTCACTCATTTGAATCGTTGACGAGGAATACATAACACTTCGCAAATCATATTATATCTTAACATGAAACATAGAAATGAGATGCGATATCGCGTTTTAAGAATCATAAGAACTCTATTGCTACGATACGTAGACATCTGCAAACGCTATTTCCTAGCGAGGAAGTGTCGCATTCACATTCATTTGAAGTGTAGACGAGGAATACATAACACTCTCGCAAATCATATTATATCTTACCATGAAACATAGAAATGAGATGCGATATCGCGTTCTAAGAGTCATAAGAACTATCTTGCTACGATACTTAGAAATCTGCAAAACGCTATTTCCTAGCGAGGAAGTGTCGCATTCACATTCATTTGAAGTGTAGACGAGGAATACATAACACTCCGCAAATATATTATATCTTGCCATGAACATAGAAATGTGATGCGATTTTCGGCGTTTTAAGAATCATAAGAACTCTATTGCTACGAAACGTAGACATCTGCAAACGCTATTTCCTTGCAAAGAAGTGTCGCATTTTACATTCATTTGAAGTGTAGACGAGGAATACATAACACTTCAGCAAATCATTATATCTTTACCATGAAACATAGAAAAGAGATGCGACATCGCGTTCTAAGAAGCATTAGGACACTACTGCTACGATAGGTAGACATTTGCAAACGCTATTTCCTTGCAAGGAAGTGTCGCATTTACATTCATTTGAAGTGTAGACGAGGAATACATAACACTCCGCAAACTATTATATTCGTACCATGAAACATAGAAATGAGATGCGATATCGCGTTCTAAGAATCATTAAGAACCCTATTGCTACGATACGTAGACATCTGCAAACGCTATTTCATAGCGAAGGAAGTGTCGCATTCACATTCATTTGAAGTGTAGACGAGGAAATACATAACACTCCGCAAATCATATTATGTCTTACATGAAAACATAGAAATGTGATGCGAATATCGCGTTTTAAGAATCTATAAGAACTCTATTGCTACGACACGTAGGCATCTGCAAACGCTATTTCCTTGCAAAGAAGTGTCGCATTTACATTCATTTGAAGTGTAGACGAGTGAATACTTAACACTTCGCAAATCATATTATATCTTACCATGAATACATAGAAAAGAGATGCGACATCGCGTTTCTAAGAAGCATTAGGACACTACTGCTACGATAGGTAGACATTTGCAAACGCTATTTCCTTTGCAAGGAAGTGTCGCATTTACATTCATTTGAAGTGTAGACGAGGAATACAATAACACTCCTCGCAAAATCATATTATATCGTACCATGAAACATAGAAATGAGATGAGCTATATCGCGTTTCTAAGAATCATAAGAACCCTATTTGCTACGATACGTAGACATCTGCAAACGCTATTTCCTAGCGAGAGTAGTGTCGCATTCACATTCATTTGAAGTGTAGACGAGGATATACATATACACTCCGCAAATCATATTATGTCTTACCATGAAACATAGAAAGTGTGATGCGATATCGCGTTTTTAAGAATCAATAAGAACTCTATTGCTACGACACGTAGGCATCTGCAAACGCTACTTCCTTGCAAAGAAGTGTCGCATGTACATTCATTTGAAGTGTAGTACGAGGAATACATAAACACTTCGCAAATCATATTATATCTTACCATGAAACATAGAAATGAGATGCGATATCGCCTTTTTAAGAATCATAAGAACTCTATTAGCTACGATACGTAGACATCTGCAAATGCTATTTCCTTGCAAGGGAAAGTGTCGCATTTACATTCAGTTGATGTGTAGACGAGGAATACATAACACTTCGCGCAAATCATATATATCTATACATGAAACATAGAAATGAGATGCGAGTATCAGCATTTTAAGAATCATAAGAACTCTATTGCTACGATACGTAGACATCTGCAAACGCTATTTCCTTGCAAGGAAGAGAGTCGCATTTACATTCATTTGAAGTGTAGACGAGGACATACATGACACATCGCAAATCATATTATATCTTACCATGAAACATAGAAATGAGATGCGATATTCGCGTTTTAAGAAGCATTAGAAACTCTATTGCTACTATAACGTAGACATCTGCAAATGCTATTTCCTTGCAAGGAAGGAGTGTCGCATTTACATTCATTTGATGTGTAGACGAGGAATACATAACACTTCGCAAATCATATTATATCTTACCATGAGACATAGAAATGAGATGCGACATCGCGTTCTAAGAAGCATTAGATCACTACTGCTACGATAGGTAGACATCTGCAAACGCTATTTCCTTACAAGGAAGTGTCGCATTTACATTCATTTGAAGTGTAGACGAGGAATACATAAACACT
The DNA here is from genome assembly GCF_050948175.1 of Xylocopa sonorina. Taxonomy (NCBI): domain Eukaryota; kingdom Metazoa; phylum Arthropoda; class Insecta; order Hymenoptera; family Apidae; genus Xylocopa; species Xylocopa sonorina. The sequence continues at coordinate 25,299 of NW_027490934.1, read as the reverse complement.
TTCGCAAATCATATTATATCTTACCATGAAACACAGAAATGAAATGCGATAATCGCATTTTAAGACGCATTAGAACTCTATTGCTACGATACCTAGACATCTGCAGACGCTATTTCCTAGCGAGAAAGTGTCGCATTCACATTCATTCGAAGTGTAGACGAGGAATACATAACACTTCCGCAAAATCATATTATATCTTACCATGAAACATAGAAACGAGATGCGATATCGCGTTCTAAGAAGCATTAGAAACACTACTGCTACGATAGGTAGATATTTGCAAACGCTATTTCCTTGCAAGGAAGCGTCGCATTTACATTCATTTGAAGTGTAGACGAGGAATACATAACACTTCGCAAATCATATTATATCTTACCATGAAACACAGAAATGAAATGCGATACTCGCGTTTTAAGAAGCACTAGAACTCTATTGCTACGATACGTAGACATCTGCAATCGCTATATCCTTGCAAGGAAGTGTCGCATTTACTTTCATTTGAATCGTACACGAGGAATGCATAACACTTCGCAATGAATATTGCATCTTACCGTGAAGCATAGAAATGAGATGCGATATCGCGCTTTAAGAAGCATTAGAAAACTATTGCTGCGATACGTAGACATCAGCAAACGCTATTTCCTTGCAAGGAAGTGTCGCATTTACATTCATTTGAATCGTAGACGAGGAATGCATAACACTTCGCACTGAAATATTATATCTTATCATGAAACATAGATATGAGATGCAATATCTCGTTTTAAGAAGCATTTGATCTCTATTGCTACAACTCTATTTTTTTTCTATTGGAACATAGAAATGAGATGATAGCGCGTTTTAAGAAGCATTAGAACTCTACTGCTACGATACGCAGACATCTGCAAACGCTATTTCCTAGCGAGGAAGTGTCCACATTCACATTCATTTGAAGTGTAGACGAGGAATACATAACACTTCGCAAATCATATTATATCTTACCATGAAACATAGAAATGAGATGCGACATCGCGTTCTAAGAAGCATTAGAACAATACTGCTACGATAGGTAGACATTTGCAAACCGCTATTTCCTTGCATGGAAGTGTCGCATTTACATTCATTTGAAGTGTAGACGAGGAGTACATAACACTCCGCAAATCATATTATATCTTACCATGAAACATAGAAATGAGATGCGTTATCGCGTTTTAAGAATCATAAGTACTCTATTGCTACGATACGTAGACATCTGCAAACGCTATTTCCTTGCAAAGAAGTGTCGCATTTACATTCATTTGAAGTGTAGACGAGGAATACATAGCACTCCGCAAAATCATATTATATCTTACCATGAAACATAGAAATGAGATGCGATATCGCGTTCTAAGAAGCATTAGAACTCTACTGCTACGATACGCAGACATCTGCAAACGCTATTTCCTAGCGAGGAAGAGTCGCATTCACATTCATTTGAAGTGTAGACGAGGAATACATAACACTTCGCAAATCATATTATATCTTAACATGAAACATAGAAATGAGATGCGATATCGCGTTTTAAGAATCATAAGAACTCTATTGCTACGATACGTAGACATCTGCAAACGCTATTTCCTAGCGAGGAAGTGTCGCATTCACATTCATTTGAAGTGTAGACGAGGAATACATAACACTCCGCAAATCATATTATATCTTACCATGAAACATAGAAATGAGATGCGATATCGCGTTCTAAGAGTCATAAGAACTCTATTGCTACGATACTTAGACATCTGCAAACGCTATTTCCTAGCGAGGAAGTGTCGCATTCACATTCATTTGAAGTGTAGACGAGGAATACATAACACTCCGCAAATCATATTATATCTTGCCATGAACATAGAAATGTGATGCGATTTCGCGTTTTAAGAATCATAAGAACTCTATTGCTACGATACGTAGACATCTGCAAACGCTATTTCCTTGCAAAGAAGTGTCGCATTTACATTCATTTGAAGTGTAGACGAGGAATACATAACACTTCGCAAATCATATTATATCTTACCATGAAACATAGAAAAGAGATGCGACATCGCGTTCTAAGAAGCATTAGGACACTACTGCTACGATAGGTAGACATTTGCAAAAGCTATTTCCTTGCAAGGAAGTGTCGCATTTACATTCATTTGAAGTGTAGACGAGGAATACATAACACTCCGCAAATCATATTATATCGTACCATGAAACATAGAAATGAGATGCGATATCGCGTTCTAAGAATCATAAGAACCCTATTGCTACGATACGTAGACATCTGCAAACGCTATTTCCTAGCGAGGAAGTGTCGCATTCACATTCATTTGAAGTGTAGACGAGGAATACATAACACTCCGCAAATCATATTATGTCTTACCATGAAACATAGAAATGTGATGCGATATCGCGTTTTAAGAATCATAAGAACTCTATTGCTACGACACGTAGGCATCTGCAAACGCTATTTCCTTGCAAAGAAGTGTCGCATTTACATTCATTTGAAGTGTAGACGAGGAATACATAACACTTTCGCAAATCATATTATATCTTACCATGAAACATAGAAAAGAGATGCGACATCGCGTTCTAAGAAGCATTAGGACACTACTGCTACGATAGGTAGACATTTGCAAACGCTATTTCCTTGCAAGGAAGTGTCGCTTTACATTCATTTGAAGTGTAGACGAGGAATACATAACACTCCGCAAATCATATTATATCGTACCATGAAACATAGAAATGAGATGCTATATCGCGTTCTAAGAATCATAAGAACCCTATTGCTACGATACGTAGACATCTGCAAACGCTATTTCCTAGCGAGGAAGTGTCGCATTCACATTCATTTGAAGTGTAGACGAGGAATACATAACACTCCGCAAATCATATTATGTCTTACCATGAAACATAGAAATGTGATGCGATATCGCGTTTTAAGAATCATAAGAACTCTATTGCTACGACACGTAGGCATCTGCAAACGCTACTTCCTTGCAAAGAAGTGTCGCATTTACATTCATTTGAAGTGTAGACGAGGAATACATAACACTTCGCAAATCATATTATATCTTACCATGAAACATAGAAATGAGATGCGATATCGCGTTTTAAGAATCATAAGATCTCTATTGCTACGATACGTAGACATCTGCAAACGCTATTTCCTTGCAAGATAGTGTCGCATTTACATTCATTTGAAGTGTAGACGAGGAATAAATAACAGTTCGCAAATCATATATATCTTACCATGAAACATAGAAATGAGATGCGATATCGCGTTTTAAGAAGCATTAGAACTCTATTGCTACGATACGTAGACATCTGCAAACGTTATTTCCTTGCAAGGAAGTGTCGCATTTACATTCGTTTGAATCGTAGACGAGGAATGCATAACACTTCGCAATGAATATTATATCTTATCATGAAACATAGATATGAGATGCAATATCTCGTTTTAAGAAGCACTTGAACTCTATTGCTTCGATACGTAGACACCTGCAAACGCTATTTCCTTGCAAGGAAGTGTCGCATTTACATTCGTTTGAATCGTAGACGAGGAATGCATAACACTTCGCAATGAATATTATATCTTATCATGAAGCATAGATATGGAATGCAATATCTCGTTTTAAGAAGCATTTGAACTCTATTGCTACGATACGTAGACATCTGCAAACGCTATTTCCTTGCAAGGAAGTGTCGCATTTACATTCATTTGAATCGTAGACGAGGAATGCATAACACTTCGCAATGAATATTATATCTTATCATGAAACATAGATATGAGATGCAATATCTCGTTTTAAGAAGCATTTGAACTCTATTGCTTCGATACGTAGACATCTGCAAACGCTATTTCCTTGCAAGAAAGTGTCGCATTTACATTCATTTGATGTGTAGACGAGGAATACATAACACTTCGCAAATCATATTATATCTACCATGAAACATAGAAATGAGATGCGATATAGCGTTTTAAGAAGCATTAGAACTCTATTGCTACGATACGTAGACATCTGCAAACGCTATTTCCTTGGAAGGAAGTGTCGCATTTTCACTCATTTGAATCGTTGACGAGGAATACATAACACTTCGCAAATCATATTATATCTTAACATGAAACATAGAAATGAGATGCGATATCGCGTTTTAAGAATCATAAGAACTCTATTGCTACGATACGTAGACATCTGCAAACGCTATTTCCTAGCGAGGAAGTGTCGCATTCACATTCATTTGAAGTGTAGACGAGGAATACATAACACTCCGCAAATCATATTATGTCTTACCATGAAACATAGAAATGTGATGCGATATCGCGTTTTAAGAATCATAAGAACTCTATTGCTACGACACGTAGGCATCTGCAAACGCTATTTCCTTGCAAAGAAGTGTCGCATTTACATTCATTTGAAGTGTAGACGAGGAATACATAACACTTCGCAAATCATATTATATCTTACCATGAAACATAGAAAAGAGATGCGACATCGCGTTCTAAGAAGCATTAGGACACTACTGCTACGATAGGTAGACATTTGCAAACGCTATTTCCTTGCAAGGAAGTGTCGCATTTACATTCATTTGAAGTGTAGACGAGGAATACATAACACTCCGCAAATCATGTTATATCGTACCATGAAACATAGAAATGAGATGCTATATCGCGTTCTAAGAATCATAAGAACCCTATTGCTACGATACGTAGACATCTGCAAACGCTATTTCCTAGCGAGGAAGTGTCGCATTCACATTCATTTGAAGTGTAGACGAGGAATACATAACACTCCGCAAATCATATTATGTCTTTACCATGAAACATAGAAATGTGATGCGATATCGCGTTTTAAGAATCATAAGAACTCTATTGCTACGACACGTAGGCATCTGCAAACGCTACTTCCTTGCAAAGAAGTGTCGCATTTACATTCATTTGAAGTGTAGACGAGGAATACATAACACTTCGCAATGAATATTATATCTTACCATGAAACATAGAAATGAGATGCGATATCGCGTTTTAAGAATCATAAGATCTCTATTGCTACGATACGTAGACATCTGCAAACGCTATTTCCTTGCAAGATAGTGTCGCATTTACATTCATTTGAAGTGTAGACGAGGAATAAATAACAGTTCGCAAATCATATTATATCTTACCATGAAACATAGAAATGAGATGCGATATCGCGTTTTAAGAAGCATTAGAACTCTATTGCTACGATACGTAGACATCTGCAAACGTTATTTCCTTGCAAGGAAGTGTCGCATTTACATTCGTTTGAATCGTAGACGAGGAATGCATAACACTTCGCAATGAATATTATATCTTATCATGAAACATAGATATGAGATGCAATATCTCGTTTTAAGAAGCACTTGAACTCTATTGCTTCGATACGTAGACACCTGCAAACGCTATTTCCTTGCAAGGAAGTGTCGCATTTACATTCGTTTGAATCGTAGACGAGGAATGCATAACACTTCGCAATGAATATTATATCTTATCATGAAACATAGATATGAGATGCAATATCTCGTTTTAAGAAGCATTTGAACTCTATTGCTTCGATACGTAGACATCTGCAAACGCTATTTCCTTGCAAGAAAGTGTCGCATTTACATTCATTTGATGTGTAGACGAGGAATACATAACACTTCGCAAATCATATTATATCTTACCATGAAACATAGAAATGAGATGCGATATAGCGTTTTAAGAAGCATTAGAACTCTATTGCTACGATACGTAGACATCTGCAAACGCTATTTCCTTGAAGGAAGTGTCGCATTTTCACTCATTTGAATCGTTGACGAGGAATACATAACACTTCGCAAATCATATTATATCTTAACATGAAACATAGAAATGAGATGCGATATCGCGTTTTAAGAATCATAAGAACTCTATTGCTACGATACGTAGACATCTGCAAACGCTATTTCCTAGCGAGGAAGTGTCGCATTCACATTCATTTGAAGTGTAGACGAGGAATACATAACACTCCGCAAATCATATTATATCTTACCATGAAACATAGAAATGAGATGCGATATCGCGTTCTAAGAGTCATAAGAACTCTATTGCTACGATACTTAGACATCTGCAAACGCTATTTCCTAGCGAGGAAGTGTCGCATTCACATTCATTTGAAGTGTAGACGAGGAATACATAACACTTCCGCAAATCATATTATGTCTTACCATGAAACATAGAAATGTGATGCGATATCGCGTTTTAAGAATCATAAGAACTCTATTGCTACGACACGTAGGCATCTGCAAACGCTATTTCCTTGCAAAGAAGTGTCGCATTTACATTCATTTGAAGTGTAGACGAGGAATACATAACACTTCGCAAATCATATTATATCTTACCATGAAACATAGAAAAGAGATGCGACATCGCGTTCTAAGAAGCATTAGGACACTACTGCTACGATAGGTAGACATTTGCAAACGCTATTTCCTTGCAAGGAAGTGTCGCATTTACATTCATTTGAAGTGTAGACGAGGAATACATGACACTCCGCAAATCATATTATATCGTACCATGAAACATAGAAATGAGATGCTATATCGCGTTCTAAGAATCATAAGAACCCTATTGCTACGATACGTAGACATCTGCAAACGCTATTTCCTAGCGAGGAAGTGTCGCATTCACATTCATTTGAAGTGTAGACGAGGAATACATAACACTCCGCAAATCATATTATGTCTTACCATGAAACATAGAAATGTGATGCGATATCGCGTTTTAAGAATCATAAGAACTCTATTGCTACGACACGTAGGCATCTGCAAACGCTACTTCCTTGCAAAGAAGTGTCGCATTTACATTCATTTGAAGTGTAGACGAGGAATACATAACACTTCGCAAATCATATTATATCTTACCATGAAACATAGAAAAGAGATGCGACATCGCGTTCTAAGAAGCATTAGGACACTACTGCTACGATAGGTAGACATTTGCAAACGCTATTTCCTTGCAAGGAAGTGTCGCATTTACATTCATTTGAAGTGTAGACGAGGAATACATAACACTCCGCAAATCATATTATATCGTACCATGAAACATAGAAATGAGATGCTATATCGCGTTCTAAGAATCATAAGAACCCTATTGCTACGATACGTAGACATCTGCAAACGCTATTTCCTAGCGAGGAAGTGTCGCATTCACATTCATTTGAAGTGTAGACGAGGAATACATAACACTCCGCAAATCATATTATGTCTTACCATGAAACATAGAAATGTGATGCGATATCGCGTTTTAAGAATCATAAGAACTCTATTGCTACGACACGTAGGCATCTGCAAACGCTACTTCCTTGCAAAGAAGTGTCGCATTTACATTCATTTGAAGTGTAGACGAGGAATACATAACACTTCGCAAATCATATTATATCTTACCATGAAACATAGAAATGAGATGCGATATCGCGTTTTAAGAATCATAAGATCTCTATTGCTACGATACGTAGACATCTGCAAACGCTATTTCCTTGCAAGATAGTGTCGCATTTACATTCATTTGAAGTGTAGACGAGGAATAAATAACAGTTCGCAAATCATATTATATCTTACCATGAAACATAGAAATGAGATGCGATATCGCGTTTTAAGAAGCATTAGAACTCTATTGCTACGATACGTAGACATCTGCAAACGTTATTTCCTTGCAAGGAAGTGTCGCATTTACATTCGTTTGAATCGTAGACGAGGAATGCATAACACTTCGCAATGAATATTATATCTTATCATGAAACATAGATATGAGATGCAATATCTCGTTTTAAGAAGCACTTGAACTCTATTGCTTCGATACGTAGACACCTGCAAACGCTATTTCCTTGCAAGGAAGTGTCGCATTTACATTCGTTTGAATCGTAGACGAGGAATGCATAACACTTCGCAATGAATATTATATCTTATCATGAAGCATAGATATGGGATGCAATATCTCGTTTTAAGAAGCATTTGAACTCTATTGCTACGATACGTAGACATCTGCAAACGCTATTTCCTTGCAAGGAAGTGTCGCATTTACATTCATTTGAATCGTAGACGAGGAATGCATAACACTTCGCAATGAATATTATATCTTATCATGAAACATAGATATGAGATGCAATATCTCGTTTTAAGAAGCATTTGAACTCTATTGCTTCGATACGTAGACATCTGCAAACGCTATTTCCTTGCAAGAAAGTGTCGCATTTACATTCATTTGATGTGTAGACGAGGAATACATAACACTTCGCAAATCATATTATATCTTACCATGAAACATAGAAATGAGATGCGATATAGCGTTTTAAGAAGCATTAGAACTCTATTGCTACGATACGTAGACATCTGCAAACGCTATTTCCTTGGAAGGAAGTGTCGCATTTTCACTCATTTGAATCGTTGACGAGGAATGCATAACACTTCGCAATGAATATTATATCTTATCATGAAACATAGATATGAGATGCAATATCTCGTTTTAAGAAGCATTTGAACTCTATTGCTTCGATACGTAGACACCTGCAAACGCTATTTCCTTGCAAGGAAGTGTCGCATTTACATTCACTTGAAGTGTAGACGAGGAATACATAACACTTCGCAAATCATATTATATCTTACCATGAAACATAGAAATGAGATGCGATATCGCGTTTTAAGAATCATAAGATCTCTATTGCTACGATACGTAGACATCTGCAAACGCTATTTCCTTGCAAGATAGTGTCGCATTTACATTCATTTGAAGTGTAGACGAGGAGTAAATAACAGTTCGCAAATCATATTATATCTTACCATGAAACATAGAAATGAGATGCGATTTCGCGTTTTAAGAAGCATTAGAACTCTATTGCTACGATACGTAGACATCTGCAAACGCTATTTCCTTGGAAGGAAGTGTCGCATTTTCACTCATTTGAATCGTTGACGAGGAATGCATAACACTTCGCAATGAATATTATATCTTACCATGAAACATAGAAATGAGATGCGATATCGCGTTCTAAGAATCATAAGAACTCTATTGCTACGATACTTAGACATCTGCAAACGCTATTTCCTAGCGAGGAAGTGTCGCATTCACATTCATTTGAAGTGTAGACGAGGAATACATAACACTCCGCAAATCATATTATATCTTGCCATGAAACATAGAAATGTGATGCGATATCGCGTTTTAAGAATCATAAGAACTCTATTGCTACGATACGTAGACATCTGCAAACGCTATTTCCTTGCAAAGAAGTGTAGCATTTACATTCATTTGAAGTGTAGACGAGGAATGCATAACACTTCGCAATGAATATTATATCTTATCATGAAACATAGATATGAGATGCAATATCTCGTTTTAAGAAGCACTTGAACTCTATTGCTTCGATACGTAGACATCTGCAAACGCTATTTCCTTGCAAGGAAGTGTCGCATTTACATTCGTTTGAATCGTAGACGAGGAATGCATAACACTTCGCAATGAATATTATATCTTATCATGAAGCATAGATATGGGATGCAATATCTCGTTTTAAGAAGCATTTGAACTCTATTGCTACGATACGTAGACATCTGTAGACATCTGCAAACGCTATTTCCTTGCAAGGAAGTGTCGCATTTACATTCATTTGAATCGTAGACGAGGAATGCATAACACTTCGCAATGGATATTATATCTTATCATGAAACATAGATATGAGATGCAATATCTCGTTTTAAGAAGCATTTGAACTCTATTGCTTCGATACGTAGACATCTGCAAACGCTATTTCCTTGCAAGAAAGTGTCGCATTTACATTCATTTGATGTGTAGACGAGGAATACATAACACTTCGCAAATCATATTATATCTTTACCATGAAACATAGAAATGAGATGCGATATAGCGTTTTAAGAAGCATTAGAACTCTATTGCTAAGATACGTAGACATCTGCAAACGCTATTTCCTTGGAAGGAAGTGTCGCATTTTCACTCATTTGAATCGTTGACGAGGAATGCATAACACTTCGCAATGAATATTATATCTTACCATGAAACATAGAAATGAGATGCGATATCGCGTTCTAAGAATCATAAGAACTCTATTGCTACGATACTTAGACATCTGCAAACGCTATTTCCTAGCGAGGAAGTGTCGCATTCACATTCATTTTGAAGTGTAGACGAGGAATACATAACACTCCGCAAATCATATTATATCTTGCCATGAAACATAGAAATGTGATGCGATATCGCGTTTTAAGAATCATAAGAACTCTATTGCTACGATACGTAGACATCTGCAAACGCTATTTCCTTGCAAAGAAGTGTAGCATTTACATTCATTTGAAGTGTAGACGAGGAATGCATAACACTTCGCAATGAATATTATATCTTATTCATGAAACATAGATATGAGATGCAATATCTCGTTTTAAGAAGCACTTGAACTCTATTGCTTCGATACGTAGACATCTGCAAACGCTATTTCCTTGCAAGGAAGTGTCGCTTTTACATTCGTTTGAATCGTAGACGAGGAATGCATAACACTTCGCAATGAATATTATATCTTATCATGAAGCATAGATATGGGATGCAATATCTCGTTTTAAGAAGCATTTGAACTCTATTGCTACGATACGTAGACATCTGCAAACGCTATTTCCTTGCAAGGAAGTGTCGCATTTACATTCATTTGAATCGTAGACGAGGAATGCATAACACTTCGCAATGAATATTATATCTTATCATGAAACATAGATATGAGATGCAATATCTCGTTTTAAGAAGCATTTGAACTCTATTGCTTCGATACGTAGACATCTGCAAACGCTATTTCCTTGCAAGAAAGTGTCGCATTTACATTCATTTGATGTGTAGACGAGGAATACATAACACTTCGCAAATCATATTATATCTTACCATGAAACATAGAAATGAGATGCGATATAGCGTTTTAAGAAGCATTAGAACTCTATTGCTAAGATACGTAGACATCTGCAAACGCTATTTCCTTGGAAGGAAGTGTCGCATTTTCACTCATTTGAATCGTTGACGAGGAATGCATAACACTTCGCAATGAATATTATATCTTACCATGAAACATAGAAATGAGATGCGATATCGCCGTTCTAAGAATCATAAGAACTCTATTGCTACGATACTTAGACATCTGCAAACGCTATTTCCTAGCGAGGAAGTGTCGCATTCACATTCATTTGAAGTGTAGACGAGGAATACATAACACTCCGCAAATCATATTATATCTTGCCATGAAACATAGAAATGTGATGCGATATCGCGTTTTAAGAATCATAAGAACTCTATTGCTACGATACGTAGACATCTGCAAACGCTATTTCCTTGCAAAGAAGTGTAGCATTTACATTCATTTGAAGTGTAGACGAGGAATACATAACACTTCGCAAATCATATTATATCTTACCATGAAACATAGATATGAGATGCAATATCTCGTTTTAAGAAGCATTTGAACTCTATTGCTTCGATACGTAGACATCTGCAAACGCTATTTCCTTGCAAGGAAGTGTCGCATTTACATTCATTTGAAGTGTAGACGAGGAATACATAACACTTCGCAAATCATATTATATCTTACCATGAACATAGAAATGAGATGCGATATCGCGTTTTAAGAATCATAAGAACCCTATTGCTACGATACGTAGTCATCTGCAAACGCTATTTCCTAGCGAGGAAGTGTCGCATTCACATTCATTTGAAGTGTAGACGAGGAACACATAACACTTCGCAAATCATATTATATCTTACCATGAAACATAGAAATGAGATGCGATATCGCGTTTTAAGAAGCATTAGAACTCTATTGCTACGATACGTAGACATCTGCAAACGCTATTTCCTTGCAAGGAAGTGTCGCATTTACATTCGTTTGAATCGTAGGCGAGGAATGCATAACACTTCGCAATGAATATTATATCTTATCATGAAACATAGATATGAGATGCAATATCTCGTTTTAAGAAGCACTTGAACTCTATTGCTTCGATACGTAGACATCTGCAAACGCTATTTCCTTGCAAGGAAGTGTCGCATTTACATTCGTTTGAATCGTAGACGAGGAATGCATAACACTTCGCAATGAATATTATATCTTATCATGAGGCATAGATATGGGATGCAATATCTCGTTTTAAGAAGGATTTGAACTCTATTGCTACGATACGTAGACATCTGCAAACGCTATTTCCTTGCAAGGAAGTGTCGCATTTACATTCATTTGAATCGTAGACGAGGAATGCATAACACTTCGCAATGAATATTATATCTTATCATGAAACATAGATATGAGATGCAATATCTCGTTTTAAGAAGCATTTGAACTCTATTGCTTCGATACGTAGACATCTGCAAACGCTATTTCCTTGCAAGAAAGTGTCGCATTTACATTCATTTGATGTGTAGACGAGGAATACATAACACTTCGCAAATCATATTATATCTTACCATGAAACATAGAAATGAGATGCGATATAGCGTTTTAAGAAGCATTAGAACTCTATTGCTACGATACGTAGACATCTGCAAACGCTATTTCCTTGGAAGGAAGTGTCGCATTTTCACTCATTTGAATCGTTGACGAGGAATGCATAACACTTCGCAATGAATATTATATCTTATCATGAAACATAGATATGAGATGCAATATCTCGTTTTAAGAAGCATTTGAACTCTATTGCTTCGATACGTAGACACCTGCAAACGCTATTTCCTTGCAAGGAAGTGTCGCATTTACATTCACTTGAAGTGTAGACGAGGAATACATAACACTTCGCAAATCATATTATATCTTACCATGAAACATAGAAATGAGATGCGATATCGCGTTTTAAGAATCATAAGATCTCTATTGCTACGATACGTAGACATCTGCAAACGCTATTTCCTTGCAAGATAGTGTCGCATTTACATTCATTTGAAGTGTAGACGAGGAGTAAATAACAGTTCGCAAATCATATTATATCTTACCATGAAACATAGAAATGAGATGCGATTTCGCGTTTTAAGAAGCATTAGAACTCTATTGCTACGATACGTAGACATCTGCAAACGCTATTTCCTTGCAAGGAAGTGTCGCATTTACATTCGTTTGAATCGTAGACGAGGAATGCATAACACTTCGCAATGAATATTATATCTTATCATGAAACATAGATATGAGATGCAATATCTCGTTTTAAGAAGCACTTGAACTCTATTGCTTCGATACGTAGACATCTGCAAACGCTATTTCCTTGCAAGGAAGTGTCGCATTTACATTCGTTTGAATCGTAGACGAGGAATGCATAACACTTCGCAATGAATATTATATCTTATCATGAAGCATAGATATGGGATGCAATATCTCGTTTTAAGAAGCATTTGAACTCTATTGCTACGATACGTAGACATCTGCAAACGCTATTTCCTTGCAAGGAAGTGTCGCATTTACATTCATTTGAATCGTAGACGAGGAATGCATAACACTTCGCAATGAATATTATATCTTATCATGAAACATAGATATGAGATGCAATATCTCGTTTTAAGAAGCATTTGAACTCTATTGCTTCGATACGTAGACATCTGCAAACGCTATTTCCTTGCAAGAAAGTGTCGCATTTACATTCATTTGATGTGTAGACGAGGAATACATAACACTTCGCAAATCATATTATATCTTACCATGAAACATAGAAATGAGATGCGATATAGCGTTTTAAGAAGCATTAGAACTCTATTGCTAAGATACGTAGACATCTGCAAACGCTATTTCCTTGGAAGGAAGTGTCGCATTTTCACTCATTTGAATCGTTGACGAGGAATGCATAACACTTCGCAATGAATATTATATCTTATCATGAAACATAGATATGAGATGCAATATCTCGTTTTAAGAAGCATTTGAACTCTATTGCTTCGATACGTAGACACCTGCAAACGCTATTTCCTTGCAAGGAAGTGTCGCATTTACATTCATTTGAAGTGTAGACGAGGAATACATAACACTTCGCAAATCATATTATATCTTACCATGAAAACATAGAAATGAGATGCGATATCGCGTTTTAAGAAGCATCAGAAATCCATTGGTACAATACGTAGACATCTGCAAAAGCTATTTCCTTGCAAGATAGTGTCGCATTTACATTCATTTGAAGTGTAGACGACGGATACATAACACTTCGCAAATCATATTATACCTTACCATGAAACATAGAAATGAGATGCGACATCGCGTTCTAAGAAGCATTAGGACACTACTGCTACGTTAGGTAGACATTTGCAAACGCTATTTCCTTGCAAGGAAGTGTCGCATTTACATTCATTTGAAGTGTAGACGAGGAATACATAGCACTCCGCAAATCATATTATATCTTACCATGAAACATAGAAATGAGATGCGATATCGCGTTCTAAGAATCATAAGAACTCTATTGCTACGATACTTAGACATCTGCAAACGCTATTCCTAGCGAGGAAGTGTCGCATTCAACATTCATTTGAAGTGTAGACGAGGAATACATAACACTCCGCAAATCATATTATATCTTGCATGAAACATAGAAATGTGATGCGATATCGCGTTTTAAGAATCATAAGAACTCTATTGCTACGATACGTAGACATCTGCAAACGCTATTTCCTTGCAAAGAAGTGTAGCATTTACATTCATTTGAAGTGTAGACGAGGAATACATAACACTTCACAAATCATATTATATCTTACCATGAAACATAGATATGAGATGCAATATCTCGTTTTAAGAAGCATTTGAACTCTATTGCTTCGATACGTAGACATCTGCAAACGCTATTTCCTTGCAAGAAGTGTCGCATTTACATTCATTTGAAGTGTAGACGAGGAATACATAACACTTCGCAAATCATATTATATCTTACCATGAAACATAGAAATGAGATGCGATATCGCGTTTTAAGAATCATAAGAACCCTATTGCTACGATACGTAGTCATCTGCAAACGCTATTTCCTAGCGAGGAAGTGTCGCATTCACATTCATTTGAAGTGTAGACGAGGAACACATAACACTTCGCAAAATCATATTATATCTTACCATGAAACATAGAAATGAGGTGCGATATCGCGTTTTAAGTAGCATTAGAACACTATTGCTACGATACGTAGACATCTGCAAACGCTATTTCCTTGCAAGGAAGTGTCGCATTTACATTCATTTGAATCGTAGACGAGGAATGCATAACACATCGCAATGAATATTATATCTTATCATGAAACATAGATATGAGATGCAATATCTCGTTTTAAGAAGCATTTGAACTCTATTGCTTCGATACGTAGACATCTGCAAACGCTATTTCCTTGCAAGGAAGTGTCGCATTTACATTCATTTGAAGTGTAGACGTGGAATACATATCGGTTCGCAAATCATATATCTTACCATGAAACATAGAAATGTGATGCCATATCGCGTTTTAAGAATCATAAGAGCTCTATTGCTACGACACGTAGGCATCTGCAAACGCTATTTCCTTGCAAAGAAGTGTCGCATTTACATTCATTTGAAGTGTAGACGAGGAATACATAACACTTCGCAAATCATATTATATCTTACCATGAAACATAGAAATGAGATGCCATATCGCGTTTTAAGAATCATAAGATCTCTATTGCTACGATACGTAGAGATTTGCAAACGCTATTTCCTTGCAAGGAAGTGTCGCATTTACATTCATTTCAAGTGTAGACCAGGAATACATAACACTCCGCAAATCATATTATATCTTACCATGAAACATAGAAATGAGATGCGATATAGCGTTTTAAGAATCATAAGAACTCTATTGCAACGATACGTAGACATCTGCAACCGCTATTTCCTTGCAATGAAGTGTCGCATTTACATTCATTTGAAGTGTAGACGAGGAATACATAACACTTCGCAAATCATATTATATCTTACCATGAAACATAGAAATGAGATGCGATATCGCGTTCTAAGAATCATAAGAACTCTATTGCTACGATACTTAGACATCTGCAAACGCTATTTCCTAGCGAGGAAGTGTCGCATTCACATTCATTTGAAGTGTAGACGAGGAATACATAACACTCCGCAAATCATATTATATCTTGCCATGAAACATAGAAATGTGTTGCGATATCGCGTTTTAAGAATCATAAGAACTCTATTGCTACGATACGTAGACATCTGCAAACGCTATTTCCTTGCAAAGAAGTGTCGCATTTACATTCATTTGAAGTGTAGACGCGGAATACATAACACTTCGCAAATCATATTATATCTTACCATGAAACATAGAAATGAGATGCGACATCGCGTTCTAAGAAGCATTAGGACACTACTGCTACGATAGGTAGACATTTGCAAACGCTATTTCCTTGCAAGGAAGTGTCGCATTTACATTCATTTGAAGTGTAGACGAGGAATACATAACACTCCGCATATCATATTATATCGTACCATGAAACATAGATATGAGATGCAATATCTCGTTTTAAGAAGCACTTGAACTCTATTGCTTCGATACGTAGACATCTGCAAACGCTATTTCCTTGCAAGGAAGTGTCGCATTTACATTCATTTGAAGTGTAGACGAGGAATACATAACACTTCGCAAATCATATTATATCTTACCATGAAACATAGAAATGAGATGCGATATCGCGTTATAAGAATCATAAGAACTCTATTGCTACGATACGTAGACATCTGCAACCGCTATTTCCTTGCAATGAAGTGTCGCATTTACATTCATTTGAAGTGTAGACGAGGAATACATAACACTTCGCAAATCATATTATATCTTACCATGAAACATAGAAATGAGATGCGATATCGCGTTCTAAGAATCATAAGAACTCTATTGCTACGATACTTAGACATCTGCAAACGCTATTTCCTAGCGAGGAAGTGTCGCATTCACATTCATTTGAAGTGTAGACGAGGAATACATAACACTCCGCAAATCATATTATATCTTGCCATGAAACATAGAAATGTGTTGCGATATCGCGTTTTAAGAATCATAAGAACTCTATTGCTACGATACGTAGACATCTGCAAACGCTATTTCCTTGCAAAGAAGTGTCGCATTTACATTCATTTGAAGTGTAGACGCGGAATACATAACACTTCGCAAATCATATTATATCTTACCATGAAACATAGAAATGAGATGCGACATCGCGTTCTAAGAAGCATTAGGACACTACTGCTACGATAGGTAGACATTTGCAAACGCTATTTCCTTGCAAGGAAGTGTCGCATTTACATTCATTTGAAGTGTAGACGAGGAATACATAACACTCCGCATATCATATTATATCGTACCATGAAACATAGATATGAGATGCAATATCTCGTTTTAAGAAGCACTTGAACTCTATTGCTTCGATACGTAGACATCTGCAAACGCTATTTCCTTGCAAGGAAGTGTCGCATTTACATTCATTTGAAGTGTAGACGAGGAATACATAACACTTCGCAAATCATATTATATCTTACCATGAAACATAGAAATGAGATGCGATATCGCGTTATAAGAATCATAAGAACTCTATTGCTACGATACGTAGACATCTGCAAACGCTATTTCCTAGCAAGGAAGTGTCGCATTCACATTCATTTGAAGTGTAGACGAGGAATACATAACACTCCGCAAATCATATTATATCTTACCATGAAACATAGAAATGTGATGCGATATCGCGTTATAAGAATCATAGGAACTCTATTACTACGATACATAGACATCTGCAAACGCTATTTCCTTGCAAAGAAGTGTCGCATTTACATTCATTTGAAGTGTAGACGAGGAATACATAACACTTCGCAAATCATATTATATCTTACCATGAAACATAGAAATGAGATGCGATATCGCGTTTAAAGAATCATAAGAACTCTATTGCTACGATACGTAGACATCTGCAAACGCTATTTCCTTGCAAGGAAGTGTCGCATCAATATTCATTTGATGTGTAGACTAGGAATACATAACACTTCGCAAATCATATTATATCTTACCATGAAACATAGAAATGAGATGCGATATCGCGTTTTAAGAAGCATTAGAACTCTACTGCTACGATACGTAGACATCTGCAAACGCTATTTCCTAGCGAGGAAGAGTCGCATTCACATTCATTTGAAGTGTAGACGAGGAATACATAACACTCCGCAAATCATATTATATCTTACCATGAAACATAGAAATGAGATGCGATATCGCGTTTTAAGAATCATAAGAACCCTATTGCTACGATACGTAGTCATCTGCAAACGCTATTTCCTAGCGAGGAAGTGTCGCATTCACATTCATTTGAAGTGTAGACGAGGAACACATAACACTTCGCAAATCATATTATATCTTACCATGAAACATAGAAATGAGGTGCGATATCGCGTTTTAAGTAGCATTAGAACACTATTGCTACGATACGTAGACATCTGCAAACGCTATTTCCTTGCAAGGAAGTGTCGCATTTACATTCATTTGAATCGTAGACGAGGAATGCATAACACATCGCAATGAATATTATATCTTATCATGAAACATAGATATGAGATGCAATATCTCGTTTTAAGAAGCATTTGAACTCTATTGCTTCGATACGTAGACATCTGCAAACGCTATTTCCTTGCAAGGAAGTGTCGCATTTACATTCATTTGAAGTGTAGACGAGGAATACATATCGGTTCGCAAATCATATATCTTACCATGAAACATAGAAATGTGATGCCATATCGCGTTTTAAGAATCATAAGAGCTCTATTGCTACGACACGTAGGCATCTGCAAACGCTATTTCCTTGCAAAGAAGTGTCGCATTTACATTCATTTGAAGTGTAGACGAGGAATACATAACACTTCGCAAATCATATTATATCTTACCATGAAACATAGAAATGAGATGCCATATCGCGTTTTAAGAATCATAAGATCTCTATTGCTACGATACGTAGAGATTTGCAAACGCTATTTCCTTGCAAGGAAGTGTCGCATTTACATTCATTTCAAGTGTAGACCAGGAATACATAACACTCCGCAAATCATATTATATCTTACCATGAAACATAGAAATGAGATGCGATATAGCGTTTTAAGAATCATAAGAACTCTATTGCAACGATACGTAGACATCTGCAACCGCTATTTCCTTGCAATGAAGTGTCGCATTTACATTCATTTGAAGTGTAGACGAGGAATACATAACACTTCGCAAATCATATTATATCTTACCATGAAACATAGAAATGAGATGCGATATCGCGTTCTAAGAATCATAAGAACTCTATTGCTACGATACTTAGACATCTGCAAACGCTATTTCCTAGCGAGGAAGTGTCGCATTCACATTCATTTGAAGTGTAGACGAGGAATACATAACACTCCGCAAATCATATTATATCTTGCCATGAAACATAGAAATGTGTTGCGATATCGCGTTTTAAGAATCATAAGAACTCTATTGCTACGATACGTAGACATCTGCAAACGCTATTTCCTTGCAAAGAAGTGTCGCATTTACATTCATTTGAAGTGTAGACGCGGAATACATAACACTTCGCACATCATATTATATCTTACCATGAAACATAGAAATGAGATGCGACATCGCGTTCTAAGAAGCATTAGGACACTACTGCTACGATAGGTAGACATTTGCAAACGCTATTTCCTTGCAAGGAAGTGTCGCATTTACATTCATTTGAAGTGTAGACGAGGAATACATAACACTCCGCATATCATATTATATCGTACCATGAAACATAGATATGAGATGCAATATCTCGTTTTAAGAAGCACTTGAACTCTATTGCTTCGATACGTAGACATCTGCAAACGCTATTTCCTTGCAAGGAAGTGTCGCATTTACATTCATTTGAAGTGTAGACGAGGAATACATAACACTTCGCAAATCATATTATATCTTACCATGAAACATAGAAATGAGATGCGATATCGCGTTATAAGAATCATAAGAACTCTATTGCTACGATACGTAGACATCTGCAAACGCTATTTCCTAGCAAGGAAGTGTCGCATTCACATTCATTTGAAGTGTAGACGAGGAATACATAACACTCCGCAAATCATATTATATCTTACCATGAAACATAGAAATGTGATGCGATATCGCGTTTTAAGAATCATAGGAACTCTATTACTACGATACATAGACATCTGCAAACGCTATTTCCTTGCAAAGAAGTGTCGCATTTACATTCATTTGAAGTGTAGACGAGGAATACATAACACTTCGCAAATCATATTATATCTTACCATGAAACATAGAAATGAGATGCGATATCGCGTTTAAAGAATCATAAGAACTCTATTGCTACGATACGTAGACATCTGCAAACGCTATTTCCTTGCAAGGAAGTGTCGCATCAATATTCATTTGATGTGTAGACTAGGAATACATAACACTTCGCAAATCATATTATATCTTACCATGAAACATAGAAATGAGATGCGATATCGCGTTTTAAGAAGCATTAGAACTCTACTGCTACGATACGTAGACATCTGCAAACGCTATTTCCTAGCGAGGAAGAGTCGCATTCACATTCATTTGAAGTGTAGACGAGGAATACATAACACTCCGCAAATCATATTATATCTTACCATGAAACATAGAAATATGATGCGATATCGCGTTTTAAGAATCATAAGAACTCTATTGCTACGATACGTAGACATCTGCAAATGCTATTTCCTTGCAAAGAAGTGTCGCATTTACATTCATTTGAAGTGTAGACGAGGAATACATAACACTTCGCAATGAATATTATATCTTACCATGAAACATAGAAATGAGATGCGACATCGCGTTCTAAGAAGCATTAGGACATTATTGCTACGATACGTAGACATCTGCAAACGCTATTTCCTTGCAAGGAAGTGTCGCATTTACATTCGTTTGAATCGTAGACGAGGAATGCATAACACTTCGCAATGAATATTATATCTTAGCATGAAACATAGAAATGAGATGCGATATCGCTTTTTAAGAAGCATTAGAACTCTACTGCTACGATACGCAGACATCTGCAAACGCTATTTCCTAGCGAGGAAGTGTCGCATTCACATTCATTTGAAGTGTAGACGAGGAATACATAACACTTCGCAATGAATATTATATCTTACCATGAAACATAGAAATGAGATGCGATATCGCGTTTTAAGTAGCATTTGAACTCTATTGCTTCGATACGTAGACATCTGCAAACGCTATTTCCTTGCAAGGAAGTGTCGCATTTACATTCATTTGAAGTGTAGACGAGGAATACATAACACTCCGCAAATCATATTATATCTTACCATGAAACATAGAAATATGATGCGATATCGCGTTTTAAGAAACATAAGAACTCTATTGCTACGATACGTAGACATCTGCAAACGCTATTTCCTAGCGAGGAAGTGTCGCATTCACATTCATTTGAAGTGTAGACGAGGAATACATAACACTCCGCAAATCATATTATATCTTACCATGAAACATAGAAATGAGATGCGATATCGCGTTCTAAGAGTCATAAGAACTCTATTGCTACGATACTTAGACATCTGCAAACGCTATTTCCTTGCAAGGAAGTGTCGCATTTACATTCATTTGAAGTGTAGACGAGGAATACATAACACTCCGCAAATCATATTATATCGTACCATGAAACATAGAAATGAGATGCGATATCGCGTTCTAAGAATCATAAGAACCCTATTGCTACGATACGTAGACATCTGCAAACGCTATTTCCTAGCGAGGAAGTGTCGCATTCACATTCATTTGAAGTGTAGACGAGGAATACATAACACTCCGCAAATCATATTATGTCTTACCATGAAACATAGAAATGTGATGCGATATCGCGTTTTAAGAATCATAAGAACTCTATTGCTACGACACGTAGGCATCTGCAAACGCTATTTCCTTGCAAAGAAGTGTCGCATTTACATTCATTTGAAGTGTAGACGAGGAATACATAACACTTCGCAAATCATATTATATCTTTTCCATGAAACATAGAAAAGAGATGCGACATCGCGTTCTAAGAAGCATTAGGACACTACTGCTACGATAGGTAGACATTTGCAAACGCTATTTCCTTGCAAGGAAGTGTCGCATTTACATTCATTTGAAGTGTAGACGAGGAATACATAACACTCCGCAAATCATATTATATCGTACCATGAAACATAGAATTGAGATGCTATATCGCGTTCTAAGAATCATAAGAACCCTATTGCTACGATACGTAGACATCTGCAAACGCTATTTCCTAGCGAGGAAGTGTCGCATTCACATTCATTTGAAGTGTAGACGAGGAATACATAACACTCCGCAAATCATATTATGTCTTACCATGAAACATAGAAATGTGATGCGATATCGCGTTTTAAGAATCATAAGAACTCTATTGCTACGACACGTAGGCATCTGCAAACGCTACTTCCTTGCAAAGAAGTGTCGCATTTACATTCATTTGAAGTGTAGACGAGGAATACATAACACTTCGCAAATCATATTATATCTTACCATGAAACATAGAAATGAGATGCGATATCGCGTTTTAAGAATCATAAGATCTCTATTGCTACGATACGTAGACATCTGCAAACGCTATTTCCTTGCAAGATAGTGTCGCATTTACATTCATTTGAAGTGTAGACGAGGAATAAATAACAGTTCGCAAATCATATTATATCTTACCATGAAACATAGAAATGAGATGCGATATCGCGTTTTAAGAAGCATTAGAACTCTATTGCTACGATACGTAGACATCTGCAAACGTTATTTCCTTGCAAGGAAGTGTCGCATTTACATTCGTTTGAATCGTAGACGAGGAATGCATAACACTTCGCAATGAATATTATATCTTATCATGAAACATAGATATGAGATGCAATATCTCGTTTTAAGAAGCACTTGAACTCTATTGCTTCGATACGTAGACACCTGCAAACGCTATTTCCTTGCAAGGAAGTGTCGCATTTACATTCGTTTGAATCGTAGACGAGGAATGCATAACACTTCGCAATGAATATTATATCTTATCATGAAGCATAGATATGGGATGCAATATCTCGTTTTAAGAAGCATTTGAACTCTATTGCTACGATACGTAGACATCTGCAAACGCTATTTCCTTGCAAGGAAGTGTCGCATTTACATTCATTTGAATCGTAGACGAGGAATGCATAACACTTCGCAATGAATATTATATCTTATCATGAAACATAGATATGAGATGCAATATCTCGTTTTAAGAAGCATTTGAACTCTATTGCTTCGATACGTAGACATCTGCAAACGCTATTTCCTTGCAAGAAAGTGTCGCATTTACATTCATTTGATGTGTAGACGAGGAATACATAACACTTCGCAAATCATATTATATCTTACCATGAAACATAGAAATGAGATGCGATATAGCGTTTTAAGAAGCATTAGAACTCTATTGCTACGATACGTAGACATCTGCAAACGCTATTTCCTTGGAAGGAAGTGTCGCATTTTCACTCATTTGAATCGTTGACGAGGAATACATAACACTTCGCAAATCATATTATATCTTAACATGAAACATAGAAATGAGATGCGATATCGCGTTTTAAGAATCATAAGAACTCTATTGCTACGATACGTAGACATCTGCAAACGCTATTTCCTAGCGAGGAAGTGTCGCATTCACATTCATTTGAAGTGTAGACGAGGAATACATAACACTCCGCAAATCATATTATATCTTACCATGAAACATAGAAATGAGATGCGATATCGCGTTCTAAGAGTCATAAGAACTCTATTGCTACGATACTTAGACATCTGCAAACGCTATTTCCTAGCGAGGAAGTGTCGCATTCACATTCATTTGAAGTGTAGACGAGGAATACATAACACTCCGCAAATCATATTATATCTTGCCATGAACATAGAAATGTGATGCGATTTCGCGTTTTAAGAATCATAAGAACTCTATTGCTACGATACGTAGACATCTGCAAACGCTATTTCCTTGCAAAGAAGTGTCGCATTTACATTCATTTGAAGTGTAGACGAGGAATACATAACACTTCGCAAATCATATTATATCTTACCATGAAACATAGAAAAGAGATGCGACATCGCGTTCTAAGAAGCATTAGGACACTACTGCTACGATAGGTAGACATTTGCAAAAGCTATTTCCTTGCAAGGAAGTGTCGCATTTACATTCATTTGAAGTGTAGACGAGGAATACATAACACTCCGCAAATCATATTATATCGTACCATGAAACATAGAAATGAGATGCGATATCGCGTTCTAAGAATCATAAGAACCCTATTGCTACGATACGTAGACATCTGCAAACGCTATTTCCTAGCGAGGAAGTGTCGCATTCACATTCATTTGAAGTGTAGACGAGGAATACATAACACTCCGCAAATCATATTATGTCTTACCATGAAACATAGAAATGTGATGCGATATCGCGTTTTAAGAATCATAAGAACTCTATTGCTACGACACGTAGGCATCTGCAAACGCTATTTCCTTGCAAAGAAGTGTCGCATTTACATTCATTTGAAGTGTAGACGAGGAATACATAACACTTCGCAAATCATATTATATCTTACCATGAAACATAGAAAAGAGATGCGACATCGCGTTCTAAGAAGCATTAGGACACTACTGCTACGATAGGTAGACATTTGCAAACGCTATTTCCTTGCAAGGAAGTGTCGCATTTACATTCATTTGAAGTGTAGACGAGGAATACATAACACTCCGCAAATCATATTATATCGTACCATGAAACATAGAATTGAGATGCTATATCGCGTTCTAAGAATCATAAGAACCCTATTGCTACGATACGTAGACATCTGCAAACGCTATTTCCTAGCGAGGAAGTGTCGCATTCACATTCATTTGAAGTGTAGACGAGGAATACATAACACTCCGCAAATCATATTATGTCTTACCATGAAACATAGAAATGTGATGCGATATCGCGTTTTAAGAATCATAAGAACTCTATTGCTACGACACGTAGGCATCTGCAAACGCTACTTCCTTGCAAAGAAGTGTCGCATTTACATTCATTTGAAGTGTAGACGAGGAATACATAACACTTCGCAAATCATATTATATCTTACCATGAAACATAGAAATGAGATGCGATATCGCGTTTTAAGAATCATAAGATCTCTATTGCTACGATACGTAGACATCTGCAAACGCTATTTCCTTGCAAGATAGTGTCGCATTTACATTCATTTGAAGT
>NW_027490933.1:0-29595 GCF_050948175.1 Xylocopa sonorina | reverse complement strand
GACGTCACAATAGCGTCTGCAGATGTCTAGGTATCGCAGCAATAGTGTTCTAATGCTTCTTAAAACGCGATATCGCATCTCATTTCTATGTTTCATGGTAAGATATAATATGATTTGCGAAGTGTTATGTATTCCTCGTCTACACTTCAAATGAATGTGAATGCGACACTTCCTCGCTAGGAAATAGCGTTTGGAGATGTCTACGTATCGTAGCAATAGATTTCCAATGCCACTTAAAACGCGATATCGCATCTCATTTCTATGTTTCATGGTAAGATATAATATGATTTGCGAAGTGTCATGTATTCCTCGTCAACACTTCAAATGAATGTAAATGCCACACTTCCCTGCTAGGAAATAGCGTCTGCAGATGTCTACGTATCGTAGCAATAGAGTTCTAATGCTTCTTAAAACGCGATATCGCATCTCATTTCTATGTTTCATGGTAAGATATAATATGAATTGCGAAGTGTCATGTATACCTCGTCTACACTTCAAATGAATGTAAATGCGACACTTCCTTGCAAGGAAATAGCGTTTGCGAATGTCTATCTATTGTAGCAATAGTGTTCTAATGCTTCTTAAAACGCGATATCGCATCTCATTTCTATGTTTCATGGTAAGATATAATATGATTTGCGAAGTGTTATGCATTCCTCGTCTGCACTTCAAATGAATGTATATGCGACACTACCGTGCTAAGAAATAGCGTCTGCAGATGTCTAGGTATCGCAGCAATAGTGTTCTAATGCTTCTTAAAACGCGATATCGCATCTCATTTCTATGTTTCATGGTAAGATATAATATGATTTGCGAAGTGTTATGTATTCCTCGTCTACACTTCAAATGAATGTAAATGCGACACTTCCTTGCAAGGAAATAGCGTTTGCAGATGTCTACGTATCGTAACAATAGATTTCTTGTGATTCTTATAACGCGATATCGGATCTCATTTCTATGTTTCATGGTAAGATGTAATATGATTTGCGAAGTGTCATGTATTCCTCGTCTACACTTCAAATGAATGTAAATCTGACACTTCCTTGCAAGGAAATAGCGTTTGCGAATGTCTATCTATCGTAGCAATAGAGTTCTAATGCTTCTTCAAACGCGATATCGCATCCCATTTCTATGTTTCATGGTAAGATATAATATGATTTGCGAAGTGCTTTGTATTCCTCGTCTACACTTCAAATGAATGTAAATGCGACACTTCCTTGCAAGGAAATAGGGTTTGCAGATGTCTACGTATCGTAGCAATAGATTTCTTATGATTCTTAAAACGCGATATCGCATATCATTTCTATGTTTCACGGTAAGATATAATATGATTTGCGAAGTGTTATGCATTCCTCGTCTACACTTCAAATGAATGTGAATGCGACACATCCTTGCAAGGAAATAGCGTTTGCGAATGT
The DNA here is from genome assembly GCF_050948175.1 of Xylocopa sonorina. Lineage (NCBI taxonomy): Eukaryota > Metazoa > Arthropoda > Insecta > Hymenoptera > Apidae > Xylocopa > Xylocopa sonorina. The sequence goes on along the minus strand of NW_027490933.1, from coordinate 28,177 downwards.
CTACCTATCGTAGCAATAGTGTTCTAATGCTTCTTAAAACGCGATATCGCAACTCATTTCTATGTTTCATGGTAAGATATAATATGAATTGCGAAGTGTCATGTATACCTCGTCTACACTTCAAATGAATGTAAATCTGACACTTCCTTGCAAGGAAATAGCGTTTGCGAATGTCTATCTATCGTAGCAATAGTGTTCTTATGATTCTTAAAACGCGATATCGCATCTCATTTCTATGTTTCATGGTAAGATGTAATATGATTTGCGAAGTGTCATGTATTCCTCGTCTACACTTCAAATGAATGTATATGCGACACTACCTTGCTAGGAAATAGCGTTTGCAGATGTCTACGTATCGTAGCAATAGAGTTCTAATGCTTCTTCAAACGCGATATCGCATCTCATTTCTATGTTTCATGGTAAAATATAATATGATTTGCGAAGTGTTATGTATTCCTCGTCTACACTTCAAATGAATGTAAATGCGACACTTCCTTGCAAGGAAATAGCGTTTGCAGATGTCTACGTATCGTAGCAATAGAGTTCTTGTGATTCTTAAAACGCGAAATCGGATCTCATTTCTATGTTTCATGGTAAGATGTAATATGATTTGCGAAGTGTCATGTATTCCTCGTCTACACTTCAAATAAATGTATATGCGACACTACCTTGCTAGGAAATAGCGTCTGCAGATGTCTAGGTATCGCAGCAATAGAGTTCTAATGCTTCTTCAAACGCGAAATCGCATCTCATTTCTATGTTTCGTGGTAAGATATAATATGATTTGCGAAGTGTTATGTATTCCTCGTCTACACTTCAAATGAATGTAAATGCGACACTTCCTTGCAAGGAAATAGAGTTTGCAGATGTCTACGTATCGTAGCAATAGATTTCTTATGATTCTTAAAACGCGATATCGCATCTCATTTCTATGTTTCATGGTAAGATATAATATGATTTGCGAAGTGTTATGTATTCCTCGTCTACACTTCAAATGAATGTGAATGCGACACATCCTTGCAGGGAAATAGCGTTTGCGAATGAATACCTATCGTAGCAATAGTGTTCTAATTCTTCTTAAAACGCGATATCGCATCTCATTTCTATGTTTCATGGTAAGATATAATATGATTTGCGAAGTGTTATGTATTCCTCGTCTACGATTCAAATGAATGTAAATGCGACACTTCCTTGCAAGGAAATAGCGTTTGCAGATGTCTACGTATCGTAGCAATAGAGTTCTTATGATTCTTAAAACGCGATATCGCGTCTCATTTCTATGTTTCATGGTAAGATGTAATATGATTTGCGAAGTGTCATGTATTCCTCGTCTACACTTCAAATGAATGTATATGCGACACTACCTTGCTAGGAAATAGCGTCTGCAGATGTCTAGGTATCGCAGCAATAGTGTTCTAATGCTTCTTAAAACGCGATATCGCATCTCATTTCTATGTTTCATGGTAAGATATAATATGATTTGCGAAGTGTTATGTATTCCTCGCCTACACTTCAAATGAATGTGAATGCGACACATCCTTGCAGGGAAATAGCGTTTGCGAATGTCTACCTATCGTAGCAATAGTGTTCTAATGCTTTTTAAAACGCGATATCGCATCTCATTTCTATGTTTCATGGTAAGATATAATATGATTTGCGAAGTGTTATGTATTCCTCGTCTACACTTCAAATGAATGTGAATGCGACACTTCCTCGCTAGGAAATAGCGTTTGGAGATGTCTACGTATCGTAGCAATAGCTTTCCAATGCCACTTAAAACGCGATATCGCAACTCATTTCTATGTTTCATGGTAAGATATAATATGATTTACGAAGTGTCATGTATTCCTCGTCTACACTTCAAATGAATGTAAATGCCACACTTCCCTGCTAGGAAATAGCGTCTGCAGATGTCCAGGTATCGTAGAAATAGAGTTCTAATGCTTCTTAAAACGCTATATCGCATCTCACTTCTATGTTTCATGGTAAGATATAATATGATTTGCGAAGTATCATGTATTCCTCGTCTACACTTCAAATGAATGTAAATGCGACACTTCCTCGCTAGGAAATAGCGTTTGCAGATGTCTACGTATCGTAGCAATAGATTTCTAATGCTTCTTAAAACGCGATATCGCAACTCATTTCTATGTTTCATGGTAAGATATAATATGATTTGCGAAGTATCATGTATTCCTCGTCTACACTTCAAATGAATGTAAATGCGACACTTCCTCGCTAGGAAATAGCGGTTGCAGATGTCCACGTATCGTAACAGTAGATTTCTAATGTTTCTTAAAACGCGATATCGCATCTCATTTCTATGTTTCATGGTAAGATATAATATGATTTGCGAAGTGTCATGTATTCCTCGTCTACACTTCAAATGAGTGTAAATCTGACACTTCCTTGCAAGGAAATAGCGTTTGCGAATGTCTATCTATCGTAGCAATAGTGTTCTTATGATTCTTAAAACGCGATATCGCATCTCATTTCTATGTTTCATGGTAAGATATAATATGATTTGCGAAGTGTCATGTATTCCTCGTCTGCACTTCAAATGAATGTGAATGCGACACTTCCTCGCTAGGAAATAGCGTTTGCAGATGTCTACGTATCGTAGCAATAGAGTTCTAATGCTTCTTAAAACGCGATATCGCATCTCATTTCTATGTTTCATGGTAAGATATAATATGATTTGCAAAGTGTTATGTATTCCTCGTCTACACTTCAAATGAATGTAAATGCGACACTTCCTTGCAAGGAAATAGCGTTTGCGAATGTCTATCTATTGTAGCAATAGTGTTCTAATGCTTCTTAAAACGCGATATCGCATCTCATTTCTATGTTTCATGGTAAGATATAATATGATTTGCGAAGTGTTATGCATTCCTCGTCTACGATTCAAATGAATGTAAATGCGACACTTCCTTGCAAGGAAATAGCGTTTGCAGATGTCTACGTATCGTAGCAATAGAGTTCTTATGATTCTTAAAACGCGATATCGCATCTCATTTCTATGTTTCATGGTAAGATGTAATATGATTTGCGAAGTGTCATGTATTCCTCGTCTACACTTCAAATGAATGTATATGCGACACTACCTTGCTAGGAAATAGCGTCTGCAGATGTCTAGGTATCGCAGCAATAGTGTTCTAATGCTTCTTAAAACGCGATATCGCATCTCATTTCTATGTTTCATGGTAAGATATAATATGATTTGCGAAGTGTCATGTATTCCTCGTCAACACTTCAAATGAATGTAAATGCCACACTTCCCTGCTAGGAAATAGCGTCTGCAGATGTCCAGGTATCGTAGCAATAGAGTAATAATGCTTCTTAAAACGCGATATCGCATCTCATTTCTATGTTTCATGGTAAGATATAATATGAATTGCGAAGTGTCATGTATACCTCGTCTACACTTCAAATGAATGTAAATGCGACACTTTCTTGCAAGGAAAAAGCGTTTGCGGATGTCTATCTATTGTAGCAATAGTGTTCTAATGCTTCTTAAAACACGATATCGCATCTCATTTCTATGTTTCATGGTAAGATATAATATGATTTGCGAAGTGTTATGCATTCCTCGTCTACACTTCAAATGAATGTAAATGCGACACTTCCTTGCAAGGAAATAGCGTTTGCAGATGTCTACGTATCGTAACAATAGATTTCTTGTGATTCTTAAAACGCGATATCGGATCTCATTTCTATGTTTCATGGTAAGATGTAATATGATTTGCGAAGTGTCATGTATTCCTCGTCTACACTTCAAATGAATGTAAATCTGACACTTCCTTGCAAGGAAATAGCGTTTGCGAATGTCTATCTATCGTAGCAATAGAGTTCTAATGCTTCTTCAAACGCGATATCGCATCCCATTTCTATGTTTCATGGTAAGATATAATATGATTTGCGAAGTGCTTTGTATTCCTCGTCTACACTTCAAATGAATGTAAATGCGACACTTCCTTGCAAGGAAATAGCGTCTGCAGATGTCTAGGTATCGCAGCAATAGAGTTCTAATGCTTCTTCAAACGCGAAATCGCATCTCATTTCTATGTTTCGTGGTAAGATATAATATGATTTGCGAAGTGTTATGTATTCCTCGTCTACACTTCAAATGAATGTAAATGCGACACTTCCTTGCAAGGAAATAGAGTTTGCAGATGTCTACGTATCGTAGCAATAGATTTCTTATGATTCTTAAAACGCGATATCGCATCTCATTTCTATGTTTCATGGTAAGATATAATATGATTTGCGAAGTGTTATGTATTCCTCGTCTACACTTCAAATGAATGTGAATGCGACACATCCTTGCAGGGAAATAGCGTTTGCGAATGAATACCTATCGTAGCAATAGTGTTCTAATTCTTCTTAAAACGCGATATCGCATCTCATTTCTATGTTTCATGGTAAGATATAATATGATTTGCGAAGTGTTATGTATTCCTCGTCTACGATTCAAATGAATGTAAATGCGACACTTCCTTGCAAGGAAATAGCGTTTGCAGATGTCTACGTATCGTAGCAATAGAGTTCTTATGATTCTTAAAACGCGATATCGCGTCTCATTTCTATGTTTCATGGTAAGATGTAATATGATTTGCGAAGTGTCATGTATTCCTCGTCTACACTTCAAATGAATGTATATGCGACACTACCTTGCTAGGAAATAGCGTCTGCAGATGTCTAGGTATCGCAGCAATAGTGTTCTAATGCTTCTTAAAACGCGATATCGCATCTCATTTCTATGTTTCATGGTAAGATATAATATGATTTGCGAAGTGTTATGTATTCCTCGCCTACACTTCAAATGAATGTGAATGCGACACATCCTTGCAGGGAAATAGCGTTTGCGAATGTCTACCTATCGTAGCAATAGTGTTCTAATGCTTTTTAAAACGCGATATCGCATCTCATTTCTATGTTTCATGGTAAGATATAATATGATTTGCGAAGTGTTATGTATTCCTCGTCTACACTTCAAATGAATGTGAATGCGACACTTCCTCGCTAGGAAATAGCGTTTGGAGATGTCTACGTATCGTAGCAATAGCTTTCCAATGCCACTTAAAACGCGATATCGCAACTCATTTCTATGTTTCATGGTAAGATATAATATGATTTGCGAAGTGTCATGTATTCCTCGTCTACACTTCAAATGAATGTAAATGCCACACTTCCCTGCTAGGAAATAGCGTCTGCAGATGTCCAGGTATCGTAGAAATAGAGTTCTAATGCTTCTTAAAACGCTATATCGCATCTCACTTCTATGTTTCATGGTAAGATATAATATGATTTGCGAAGTATCATGTATTCCTCGTCTACACTTCAAATGAATGTAAATGCGACACTTCCTCGCTAGGAAATAGCGTTTGCAGATGTCTACGTATCGTAGCAATAGATTTCTAATGCTTCTTAAAACGCGATATCGCAACTCATTTCTATGTTTCATGGTAAGATATAATATGATTTGCGAAGTATCATGTATTCCTCGTCTACACTTCAAATGAATGTAAATGCGACACTTCCTCGCTAGGAAATAGCGGTTGCAGATGTCCACGTATCGTAGCAGTAGATTTCTAATGTTTCTTAAAACGCGATATCGCATCTCATTTCTATGTTTCATGGTAAGATATAATATGATTTGCGAAGTGTCATGTATTCCTCGTCTACACTTCAAATGAGTGTAAATCTGACACTTCCTTGCAAGGAAATAGCGTTTGCGAATGTCTATCTATCGTAGCAATAGTGTTCTTATGATTCTTAAAACGCGATATCGCATCTCATTTCTATGTTTCATGGTAAGATATAATATGATTTGCGAAGTGTCATGTATTCCTCGTCTGCACTTCAAATGAATGTGAATGCGACACTTCCTCGCTAGGAAATAGCGTTTGCAGATGTCTACGTATCGTAGCAATAGAGTTCTAATGCTTCTTAAAACGCGATATCGCATCTCATTTCTATGTTTCATGGTAAGATATAATATGATTTGCGAAGTGTTATGTATTCCTCGTCTACACTTCAAATGAATGTAAATGCGACACTTCCTTGCAAGGAAATAGCGTTTGCGAATGTCTATCTATTGTAGCAATAGTGTTCTAATGCTTCTTAAAACGCGATATCGCATCTCATTTCTATGTTTCATGGTAAGATATAATATGATTTGCGAAGTGTTATGCATTCCTCGTCTACGATTCAAATGAATGTAAATGCGACACTTCCTTGCAAGGAAATAGCGTTTGCAGATGTCTACGTATCGTAGCAATAGAGTTCTTATGATTCTTAAAACGCGATATCGCATCTCATTTCTATGTTTCATGGTAAGATGTAATATGATTTGCGAAGTGTCATGTATTCCTCGTCTACACTTCAAATGAATGTATATGCGACACTACCTTGCTAGGAAATAGCGTCTGCAGATGTCTAGGTATCGCAGCAATAGTGTTCTAATGCTTCTTAAAACGCGATATCGCATCTCATTTCTATGTTTCATGGTAAGATATAATATGATTTGCGAAGTGTCATGTATTCCTCGTCAACACTTCAAATGAATGTAAATGCCACACTTCCCTGCTAGGAAATAGCGTCTGCAGATGTCCAGGTATCGTAGCAATAGAGTAATAATGCTTCTTAAAACGCGATATCGCATCTCATTTCTATGTTTCATGGTAAGATATAATATGAATTGCGAAGTGTCATGTATACCTCGTCTACACTTCAAATGAATGTAAATGCGACACTTCCTTGCAAGGAAAAAGCGTTTGCGGATGTCTATCTATTGTAGCAATAGTGTTCTAATGCTTCTTAAAACACGATATCGCATCTCATTTCTATGTTTCATGGTAAGATATAATATGATTTGCGAAGTGTTATGCATTCCTCGTCTACACTTCAAATGAATGTAAATGCGACACTTCCTTGCAAGGAAATAGCGTTTGCAGATGTCTACGTATCGTAACAATAGATTTCTTGTGATTCTTAAAACGCGATATCGGATCTCATTTCTATGTTTCATGGTAAGATGTAATATGATTTGCGAAGTGTCATGTATTCCTCGTCTACACTTCAAATGAATGTAAATCTGACACTTCCTTGCAAGGAAATAGCGTTTGCGAATGTCTATCTATCGTAGCAATAGAGTTCTAATGCTTCTTCAAACGCGATATCGCATCTCATTTCTATGTTTCATGGTAAGATGTAATATGATTTGCGAAGTGTCATGTATTCCTCGTCTACACTTCAAATGAATGTATATGCGACACTACCTTGCTAGGAAATAGCGTTTGCAGATGTCTACGTATCGTAGCAATAGAGTTCTAATGCTTCTTCAAACGCGATATCGCATCTCATTTCTATGTTTCACGGTAAGATATAATATGATTTGCGAAGTGTCATGTATTCCTCGTCTGCACTTCAAATGAATGTGAATGCGACACTTCCTCGCTAGGAAATAGCGTTTGCAGATGTCTACGTATCGTAGCAATAGAGTTCTAATGCTTCTTCAAACGCGATATCGCATCTCATTTCTATGTTTCATGGTAAGATATAATATGATTTGCGAAGTGTTATGTATTCCTCGTCTACACTTCAAATGAATGTAAATGCGACACTTCCTTGCAAGGAAGTAGCGTTTGCAGATGTCTAAGTATCGTAGCAATAGAGTTCTTGTGATTCTTAAAACGCGATATCGGATCTCATTTCTATGTTTCATTGTAAGATGTAATATGATTTGCGAAGTGTCATGTATTCCTCGTCTACACTTCAAATGAATGTATATGCGACACTACCTTGCTAGGAAATAGCGTCTGCAGATGTCCAGGTATCGTAGCAATAGAGTTCTAATGCTTCTTAAAACGCGATATCGCATCTCATTTCTATGTTTCATGGTAAAATATAATATGAATTGCGAAGTGTCATGTATACCTCGTCTACACTTCAAATGAATGTAAATGCGACACTTCCTTGCAAGGAAATAGCGTTTGCGAATGTCTATCTATTGTAGCAATAGTGTTCTAATGCTTCTTAAAACGCGATATTGCATCTCATTTCTATGTTTCATGGTAAGATGTAATATGATTTGCGAAGTGTCATGTATTCCTCGTCTACACTTCAAACGAATGTATATGCGACACTACCTTGCTAGGAAATAGCGTCTGCAGATGTCTAGGTATCGCAGCAATAGTGTTCTAATGCTTCTTAAAACGCGATATCGCATCTCATTTCTATGTTTCATGGTAAGATATAATATGATTTGCGAAGTGTTATGTATTCCTCGTCTACACTTCAAATGAATGTGAATGCGACACATCCTTGCAGGGAAATAGCGTTTGCGAATGTCTACCTATCGTAGCAATAGTGTTCTAATGCTTCTTAAAACGCGATATCGCATCTCATTTCTATGTTTCATGGTAAGATATAATATGATTTGCGAAGTGTCATGTATTCCTCTTCAACAATTCAAATGAATGTAAATGCCACACTTCCCTGCTAGGAAATAGAGTCTGCAGATGTCCAGGTATCGTAGCAATAGAGTTCTAATGCTTCTTAAAACGCGATATCGCATCTCATTTCTATGTTTCATGGTAAGATATAATATGAATTGCGAAGTGTCATGTATACCTCGTCTACACTTCAAATGAATGTAAATGCGACACTTCCTTGCAAGGAAATAGCGTTTGCGAATGTCTATCTATTGTAGCAATAGTGTTCTAATGCTTCTTAAAACGCGATATCGCATCTCATTTCTATGTCTCATGGTAAGATATAATATGATTTGCGAAGTGTTATGCATTCCTGGTCTACACTTCAAATGAATGTATATGCGACACTACCGTGCTAAGAAATAGCGTCTGCAGATGTCTAGGTATCGCAACAATAGTGTTCTAATGCTTCTTAAAACGCGATATCGCATCTCATTTCTATGTTTCATGGTAAGATATAATATGATTTGCGAAGTGTTATGCATTCCTCGTCTACACTTCAAATGAATGTAAATGCGACACTTCCTTGCAAGGAAATAGCGTTTGCAGATGTCTACGTATCGTAACAATAGATTTCTTGTGATTCTTAAAACGCGATATCGGATCTCATTTCTATGTTTCATGGTAAGATGTAATATGATTTGCGAAGTGTCATGTATTCCTCGTCTACACTTCAAATGAATGTGAATGCGACACATCCTTGCAAGGAAATAGCGTTTGCGAATGTCTACCTATCGTAGCAATAGTGTTCTAATGCTTCTTAAAACGCGATATCGCAACTCATTTCTATGTTTCATGGTAAGATATAATATGAATTGCGAAGTGTCATGTATACCTCGTCTACACTTCAAATGAGTGTAAATCTGACACTTCCTTGCAAGGAAATAGCGTTTGCGAATGTCTATCTATCGTAGCAATAGTGTTCTTATGATTCTTAAAACGCGATATCGCATCTCATTTCTATGTTTCATGGTAAGATATAATATGATTTGCGAAGTGTCATGTATTCCTCGTCTACACTTCAAATGAATGTATATGCGACACTACCTTGCTAGGAAATAGCGTTTGCAGATGTCTACGTATCGTAGCAATAGAGTTCTAATGCTTCTTCAAACGCGATATCGCATCTCATTTCTATGTTTCATGGTAAGATATAATATGATTTGCGAAGTGTTATGTATTCCTCGTCTACACTTCAAATGAATGTAAATGCGACACTTCCTTGCAAGGAAATAGAGTTTGCAGATGTCTACGTATCGTAGCAATAGATTTCTTATGATTCTTAAAACGCGATATCGCATCTCATTTCTATGTTTCATGGTAAGATATAATATGATTTGCGAAGTGTTATGTATTCCTCGTCTACACTTCAAATGAATGTGAATGCGACACATCCTTGCAGGGAAATAGCGTTTGCGAATGTCTACCTATCGTAGCAATAGTGTTCTAATTCTTCTTAAAACGCGATATCGCATCTCATTTCTATGTTTCATGGTAAGATATAATATGATTTGCGAAGTGTTATGTATTCCTCGTCTACGATTCAAATGAATGTAAATGCGACACTTCCTTGCAAGGAAATAGCGTTTGCAGATGTCTACGTATCGTAGCAATAGAGTTCTTATGATTCTTAAAACGCGATATCGCATATCATTTCTATGTTTCACGGTAAGATATAATATGATTTGCGAAGTGTTATGCATTCCTCGTCTACACTTCAAATGAATGTGAATGCGACACATCCTTGCAAGGAAATAGCGTTTGCGAATGTCTACCTATCGTAGCAATAGTGTTCTAATGCTTCTTAAAACGCGATATCGCAACTCATTTCTATGTTTCATGGTAAGATATAATATGAATTGCGAAGTGTCATGTATACCTCGTCTACACTTCAAATGAGTGTAAATCTGACACTTCCTTGCAAGGAAATAGCGTTTGCGAATGTCTATCTATCGTAGCAATAGTGTTCTTATGATTCTTAAAACGCGATATCGCATCTCATTTCTATGTTTCATGGTAAGATATAATATGATTTGCGAAGTGTCATGTATTCCTCGTCTACACTTCAAATGAATGTATATGCGACACTACCTTGCTAGGAAATAGCGTTTGCAGATGTCTACGTATCGTAGCAATAGAGTTCTAATGCTTCTTCAAACGCGATATCGCATCTCATTTCTATGTTTCATGGTAAGATATAATATGATTTGCGAAGTGTTATGTATTCCTCGTCTACACTTCAAATGAATGTAAATGCGACACTTCCTTGCAAGGAAATAGCGTTTGCAGATGTCTACGTATCGTAGCAATAGAGTTCTTGTGATTCTTAAAACGCGAAATCGGATCTCATTTCTATGTTTCATGGTAAGATGTAATATGATTTGCGAAGTGTCATGTATTCCTCGTCTACACTTCAAATAAATGTATATGCGACACTACCTTGCTAGGAAATAGCGTCTGCAGATGTCTAGGTATCGCAGCAATAGAGTTCTAATGCTTCTTCAAACGCGATATCGCATCTCATTTCTATGTTTCATGGTAAGATATAATATGATTTGCGAAGTGTTATGTATTCCTCGTCTACACTTCAAATGAATGTAAATGCGACACTTCCTTGCAAGGAAATAGAGTTTGCAGATGTCTACGTATCGTAGCAATAAATTTCTTATGATTCTTAAAACGCGATATCGCATCTCATTTCTATGTTTCATGGTAAGATATAATATGATTTGCGAAGTGTTATGTATTCCTCGTCTACACTTCAAATGAATGTGAATGCGACACATCCTTGCAGGGAAATAGCGTTTGCGAATGTCTACCTATCGTAGCAATAGTGTTCTAATTCTTCTTAAAACGCGATATCGCATCTCATTTCTATGTTTCATGGTAAGATATAATATGATTTGCGAAGTGTTATGTATTCCTCGTCTACGATTCAAATGAATGTAAATGCGACACTTCCTTGCAAGGAAATAGCGTTTGCAGATGTCTACGTATCGTAGCAATAGAGTTCTTATTATTCTTAAAACGCGATATCGCATATCATTTCTATGTTTCACGGTAAGATATAATATGATTTGCGAAGTGTTATGCATTCCTCGTCTACACTTCAAATGAATGTGAATGCGACACATCCTTGCAAGGAAATAGCGTTTGCGAATGTCTACCTATCGTAGCAATAGTGTTCTAATGCTTCTTAAAACGCGATATCGCAACTCATTTCTATGTTTCATGGTAAGATATAATATGAATTGCGAAGTGTCATGTATACCTCGTCTACACTTCAAATGAGTGTAAATCTGACACTTCCTTGCAAGGAAATAGCGTTTGCGAATGTCTATCTATCGTAGCAATAGTGTTCTTATGATTCTTAAAACGCGATATCGCATCTCATTTCTATGTTTCATGGTAAGATATAATATGATTTGCGAAGTGTCATGTATTCCTCGTCTGCACTTCAAATGAATGTGAATGCGACACTTCCTCGCTAGGAAATAGCGTTTGCAGATGTCTACGTATCGTAGCAATAGAGTTCTAATGCTTCTACAAACGCCATATCGCATCTCATTTCTATGTTTCATGGTAAGATATAATATGATTTGCGAAGTGTTATGTATTCCTCGTCTACACTTCAAATGAATGTAAATGCGACACTTCCTTGCTAGGAAATAGCGTTTGCAGTTGTCCACGTATCGTAGCAATAGATTTCTAATGTTTCTTAAAACGCGATATCGCATCTCATTTCTATGTTTCATGGTAAGATATAATATGATTTGCGAAGTGTCATGTATTCCTCGTCTACACTTCAAATGAATGTATATGCGACACTACCTTGCTAGGAAATAGCGTCCGCAGATGTCTAGGTATCGCAGCAATAGAGTTCTAATGCTTCTTCAAACGCGATATCGCATCTCATTTCTATGTTTCATGGTAAGATAAAATATGATTTGCGAAGTGTTATGTATTCCTCGTCTACACTTCAAATTAATGTAAATGCGACACTTCCTTGCAAGGAAATAGGGTTTGCAGATGTCTACGTATCGTAGCAATAGATTTCTTATGATTCTTAAAACGCGATATCGCATCTCATTTCTATGTTTCACGGTAAGATATAATATGATTTGCGAAGTGTTATGCATTCCTCGTCTACACTTCAAATGAATGTGAATGCGACACATCCTTGCAAGGAAATAGCGTTTGCGAATGTCTACCTATCGTAGCAATAGTGTTCTAATTCTTCTTAAAACGCGATATCGCAACTCATTTCTATGTTTCATGGTAAGATATAATATGATTTGCGAAGTATCATGTATTCCTCGTCTACACTTCAAATGAATGTAAATGCGACACTTCCTCGCTAGGAAATAGCGGTTGCAGATGTCCACGTATCGTAGCAATAGATTTCTAATGTTTCTTAAAACGCGATATCGCATCTCATTTCTATGTTTCATGGTAAGATATAATATGATTTGCGAAGTGTCATGTATTCCTCGTCTACACTTCAAATGTATGTAAATGCGTCACTTCCTTGCTAGGAAATAGCGTCTGCAGATGTCTAGGTATCGTAGCAATAGAGTTCTAATGCTTCTTCAAACGCGATATCGCATCTCATTTCTATGTTTCATGGTAAGATATAATATGATTTGCGAAGTGTCATGTATTCCTCGTCTACACTTCAAATGTATGTAAATGCGTCACTTCCTTGCTAGGAAATAGCGTCTGCAGATGTCTAGGTATCGTAGCAATAGCGTTCTAATGCTTCTTCAAACGCGATATCGCATCTCATTTCTATGTTTCATGGTAAGATATAATATGATTTGCGAAGTGTTATGTATTCCTCGGCTACACTTCAAATGAATGTAAATGCGACACTTCCTTGCAAGGAAATAGCGTTTGCAGATGTCTACGTATCGTAACAATAGATTTCTTATGATTCTTAAAACGCGATATCGCATCTCATTTCTATGTTTCATGGTAAGATATAATATGATTTGCGGAGTGTCATGTATTCCTCGTCTACACTTCAAATGAATGTAAATGCGACACTACCTTGCTAGGAAATAGCGTCTGCAGATGTCTAGGTATCGTAGCAACAGGGTTCTTATGATTCTTAAAACGCGATATCGCATCTCATTTCTATGTTTCATGGTAAGATATAATATGATTTGCGAAGTGTCACGTATTCCTCGTCTACACTTCAAATGAATGTAAATCTGACACTTCCTTGCAAGGAAATAGCGTTTGCGAATGTCTATCTATCGTAGCAATAGTGTTCTAATGATTCTTAAAACGCGATATTGCATCTCATTTCTATGTTTCATTGTAAGATATAATATGATTTGATAAGTGTCATGTATTCCTCGTCTACACTTCAAATGAATGTAAATCTGACACTTCCTTGCAAGGAAATAGCGTTTGCGAATGTCTATCTATCGTAGCAATAGTGTTCTAATGCTTCTTAAAACGCGATATCGCATCTCATTTCTATGTTTCATGGTAAGATATAATATGATTTGCGAAGTGTTATGCATTCCTCGTCTACGATTCAAATGAATGTAAATGCGACACTTCCTTGCAAGGAAATAGCGTTTGCAGATGTCTACGTATCGTAGCAATAGAGTTCTTATGATTCTTAAAACGCGATATCGCATCTCATTTCTATGTTTCATGGTAAGATATAGTATGAGTTGCGAAGTGTCATGTATTCCTCGTCTACACTTCAAATGAATGTGAATGCGAAACTTCCTCGCTAGGAAATAGCGTTTGCAGATGTCTACGTATCGTAGGAATAGATTTCTTATGATTCTTAAAACGCGATATCGCATCTCATTTCTATGTTTCATGGTAAGATATAATATGATTTGCGAAGTGTTATGTATTCCTCGTCTACACTTCAAATGAATGTGAATGCAACACATCCTTGCAGGGAAATAGCGTTTGCGAATGTCTACCTATCGTAGCAATAGTGTTCTAATGCTTCTTAAAACGCGATATCGCATCTCATTTCTATGTTTCATGGTAAGATATAATATGATTTGCGAAGTGTTATGTATTCCTCGTCTACACTTCAAATGAATGTGAATGCGACACTTCCTCGCTAGGAAATAGCGTTTGGAGATGTCTACGTATCGTAGCAATAGATTTCCAATGCCACTTAAAACGCGATATCGCATCTCATTTCTATGTTTCATGGTAAGTTATAATATGATTTGCGAAGTGTCATGTATTCCTCGTCTACACTTCAAATGAATGTAAATGCCACACTTCCCTGCTAGGAAATAGCGTCTGCATATGTCCAGGTATCGTAGCAATAGAGTTCTAATGCTTCTTAAAACGCTATATCGCATCTCATTTCTATCTTTCATGGTAAGATATAATATGATTTGCGAAGTATCATGTATTCCTCGTCTACACTTCAAATGAATGTGAATGCGACACTTCCTCGCTAGGAAATAGCGTCTGCAGATGTCCAGGTATCGTAGCAATAGAGTTCTAATGCTTCTTAAAACGCGATATCGCATCTCATTTCTATGTTTCATGGTAAAATATAATATGAATTGCGAAGTGTCATGTATACCTCGTCTACACTTCAAATGAATGTAAATGCGACACTTCCTTGCAAGGAAATAGCGTTTGCGAATGTCTATCTATTGTAGCAATAGTGTTCTAATGCTTCTTAAAACGCGATATCGCATCTCATTTCTATGTTTCATGGTAAGATATAATATGATTTGCGAAGTGTTATGCATTCCTCGTCTACGATTCAAATGAATGTAAATGCGACACTTCCTTGCAAGGAAATAGCGTTTGCAGATGTCTACGTATCGTAGCAATAGATTTCTTATGATTCTTAAAACGCGATATCGCATCTCATTTCTATGTTTCATGGTAAGATGTAATATGATTTGCGAAGTGTCATGTATTCCTCGTCTACACTTCAAATGAATGTATATGCGACACTACCTTGCTAGGAAATAGCGTCTGCAGATGTCTAGGTATCGCAGCAATAGTGTTCTAATGCTTCTTAAAACGCGATATCGCATCTCATTTCTATGTTTCATGGTAAGATATAATATGATTTGCGAAGTGTTATGTATTCCTCGTCTACACTTCAAATGAATGTGAATGCGACACATCCTTGCAGGGAAATAGCGTTTGCGAATGTCTACCTATCGTAGCAATAGTGTTCTAATGCTTCTTAAAACGCGATATCGCATCTCATTTCTATGTTTCATGGTAAGATATAATATGATTTGCGAAGTGTTATGTATTCCTCGTCTACACTTCAAATGAATGTGAATGCGACACTTCCTCGCTAGGAAATAGCGTTTGGAGATGTCTACGTATCGTAGCAATAGATTTCCAATGCCACTTAAAACGCGATATCGCAACTCATTTCTATGTTTCATGGTAAGATATAATATGATTTGCGAAGTGTCATGTATTCCTCGTCTACACTTCAAATGTATGTAAATGCGTCACTTCCTTGCTAGGAAATAGCGTTTGCAGTTGTCCACGTATCGTAGCCATAGATTTCTAATGTTTCTTAAAACGCGACATCGCATCTCATTTCTATGTTTCATGGTAAGATATAATATGATTTGCGAAGTGTTATGTATTCCTCGTCTACACTTCAAATGAATATAAATGCGACACTTCCTTGCAAGGAAATAGCGTTTGCAGATGTCTACGTATCGTAGCAATAGAGTTCTTGTGATTCTTAAAACGCGATATCGGATCTCATTTCTATATTTCATGGTAAGATGTAATATGATTTGCGAAGTGTCATGTATTCCTCGTCTACACTTCAAATGAATGTATATGCGACACTTCCTTGCAAGGAAATAGGGTTTGCAGATGTCTACGTATCGTAGCAATAGATTTCTTATGATTCTTAAAACGCGATATCGCATCTCATTTCTATGTTTCACGGTAAGATATAATATGATTTGCGAAGTGTTATGCATTCCTCGTCTACACTTCAAATGAATGTGAATGCGACACATCCTTGCAAGGAAATAGCGTTTGCGAATGTCTACCTATCGTAGCAATAGTGTTCTAATGCTTCTTAAAACGCGATATCGCAACTCATTTCTATGTTTCATGGTAAGATATAATATGATTTGCGAATGTCATGTATTCCTCGTCTACACTTCAAATGAATGTAAATGCCACACTTCCCTGCTAGGAAATAGCGTCTGCAGATGTCCAGGTATCGTAGCAATAGAGTTCTAATGCTTCTTAAAACGCTATATCGCATCTCACTTCTATGTTTCATGGTAAGATATAATATGATTTGCGAAGTATCATGTATTCCTCGTCTACACTTCAAATGAATGTAAATGCGACACTTCCTCGCTAGGAAATAGCGTTTGCAGATGTCTACGTATCGTAGCAATAGATTTCTAATGCTTCTTAAAACGCGATATCGCAACTCATTTCTATGTTTCATGGTAAGATATAATATGATTTGCGAAGTATCATGTATTCCTCGTCTACACTTCAAATGAATGTAAATGCGACACTTCCTCGCTAGGAAATAGCGGTTGCAGATGTCCACGTATCGTAGCAATAGATTTCTAATGTTTCTTAAAACGCGATATCGCATCTCATTTCTATGTTTCATGGTAAGATATAATATGATTTGCGAAGTGTCATGTATTCCTCGTCTACACTTCAAATGTATGTAAATGCGTCACTTCCTTGCTAGGAAATAGCGTCTGCAGATGTCTAGGTATCGTAGCAATAGAGTTCTAATGCTTCTTCAAACGCGATATCGCATCTCATTTCTATGTTTCATGGTAAGATATAATATGATTTGCGAAGTGTCATGTATTCCTCGTCTACACTTCAAATGTATGTAAATGCGTCACTTCCTTGCTAGGAAATAGCGTCTGCAGATGTCTAGGTATCGTAGCAATAGCGTTCTAATCCTTCTTCAAACGAGATATCGCATCTCATTTCTATGTTTCATGGTAAGATATAATATGATTTGCGAAGTGTTATGTATTCCTCGGCTACACTTCAAATGAATGTAAATGCGATACTTTCTTGCAAGGAAATAGCGTTTGCAGATGTCTACGTATCGTAGCAATAGAGTTCTTATGATTCTTAAAACGCGATATCGCATCTCATTTCTATGTTTCATGGTAAGATATAGTATGAGTTGCGAAGTGTCATGTATTCCTCGTCTACACTTCAAATGAATGTGAATGCGAATCTTCCTCGCTAGGAAATAGCGTTTGCAGATGTCTACGTATCGTAGCAATAGATTTCTTATGATTCTTAAAACGCGATATCGCATCTCATTTCTATGTTTCATGGTAAGATATAATATGATTTGCGAAGTGTTATGTATTCCTCGTCTACACTTCAAATGAATGTGAATGCGACACATCCTTGCAGGGAAATAGCGTTTGCGAATGTCTACCTATCGTAGCAATAGTGTTCTAATGCTTCTTAAAACGCGATATCGCATCTCATTTCTATGTTTCATGGTAAGATATAATATGATTTGCGAAGTGTTATGTATTCCTCGTCTACACTTCAAATGAATGTGAATGCGACACTTCCTCGCTAGGAAATAGCGTTTGGAGATGTCTACGTATCGTAGCAATAGATTTCCAATGCCACTTAAAACGCGATATCGCATCTCATTTCTATGTTTCATGGTAAGTTATAATATGATTTGCGAAGTGTCATGTATTCCTCGTCTACACTTCAAATGAATGTAAATGCCACACTTCCCTGCTAGGAAATAGCGTCTGCATATGTCCAGGTATCGTAGCAATAGAGTTCTAATGCTTCTTAAAACGCTATATCGCATCTCATTTCTATCTTTCATGGTAAGATATAATATGATTTGCGAAGTATCATGTATTCCTCGTCTACACTTCAAATGAATGTGAATGCGACACTTCCTCGCTAGGAAATAGCGTCTGCAGATGTCCAGGTATCGTAGCAATAGAGTTCTAATGCTTCTTAAAACGCGATATCGCATCTCATTTCTATGTTTCATGGTAAAATATAATATGAATTGCGAAGTGTCATGTATACCTCGTCTACACTTCAAATGAATGTAAATGCGACACTTCCTTGCAAGGAAATAGCGTTTGCGAATGTCTATCTATTGTAGCAATAGTGTTCTAATGCTTCTTAAAACGCGATATCGCATCTCATTTCTATGTTTCATGGTAAGATATAATATGATTTGCGAAGTGTTATGCATTCCTCATCTACGATTCAAATGAATGTAAATGCGACACTTCCTTGCAAGGAAATAGCGTTTGCAGATGTCTACGTATCGTAGCAATAGAGTTCTTATGATTCTTAAAACGCGATATCGCATCCCATTTCTATGTTTCATGGTAAGATGTAATATGATTTGCGAAGTGTCATGTATTCCTCGTCTACACTTCAAATGAATGTATATGCGACACTACCTTGCTAGGAAATAGCGTCTGCAGATGTCTAGGTATCGCAGCAATAGTGTTCTAATGCTTCTTAAAACGCGATATCGCATCTCATTTCTATGTTTCATGGTAAGATATAATATGATTTGCGAAGTGTTATGTATTCCTCGTCTACACTTCAAATGAATGTGAATGCGACACATCCTTGCAGGGAAATAGCGTTTGCGAATGTCTACCTATCGTAGCAATAGTGTTCTAATGCTTCTTAAAACGCGATATCGCATCTCATTTCTATGTTTCATGGTAAGATATAATATGATTTGCGAAGTGTTATGTATTCCTCGTCTACACTTCAAATGAATGTGAATGCGACACTTCCTCGCTAGGAAATAGCGTTTGGAGATGTCTACGTATCGTAGCAATAGATTTCCAATGCCACTTAAAACGCGATATCGCAACTCATTTCTATGTTTCATGGTAAGATATAATATGATTTGCGAAGTGTTATGTATTCCTCGTCTACACTTCAAATGAATATAAATGCGACACTTCCTTGCAAGGAAATAGCGTTTGCAGATGTCTACGTATCGTAGCAATAGAGTTCTTGTGATTCTTAAAACGCGATATCGGATCTCATTTCTATATTTCATGGTAAGATGTAATATGATTTGCGAAGTGTCATGTATTCCTCGTCTACACTTCAAATGAATGTATATGCGACACTACCTTGCTAGGAAATAGCGTCTGCAGATGTCTAGGTATCGCAGCAATAGAGTTCTAATGCTTCTTCAAACGCGATATCGCATCTCATTTCTATGTTTCATGGTAAGATATAATATGATTTGCGAAGTGTTATGTATTCCTCGTCTACACTTCAAATGAATGTAAATGCGACACTTCCTTGCAAGGAAATAGCGTTTGCAGATGTCTACGTATCGTAGCAATAGAGTTCTTGTGATTCTTAAAACGCGATATCGCATCCCATTTCTATGTTTCATGGTAAGATGTAATATGATTTGCGAAGTGTCATGTATTCCTCGTCTACACTTCAAATGAATGTATATGCGACACTACCTTGCTAGGAAATAGCGTCTGCAGATGTCTAGGTATCGCAGCAATAGTGTTCTAATGCTTCTTAAAACGCTATATCGCATCTCATTTCTATCTTTCATGGTAAGATATAATATGATTTGCGAAGTATCATGTATTCCTCGTCTACACTTCAAATGAATGTGAATGCGACACTTCCTCGCTAGGAAATAGCGTCTGCAGATGTCCAGGTATCGTAGCAATAGAGTTCTAATGCTTCTTAAAACGCGATATCGCATCTCATTTCTATGTTTCATGGTAAAATATAATATGAATTGCGAAGTGTCATGTATACCTCGTCTACACTTCAAATGAATGTAAATGCGACACTTCCTTGCAAGGAAATAGCGTTTGCGAATGTCTATCTATTGTAGCAATAGTGTTCTAATGCTTCTTAAAACGCGATATCGCATCTCATTTCTATGTTTCATGGTAAGATATAATATGATTTGCGAAGTGTTATGCATTCCTCGTCTACGATTCAAATGAATGTAAATGCGACACTTCCTTGCAAGGAAATAGCGTTTGCAGATGTCTACGTATCGTAGCAATAGTGTTCTTATGATTCTTAAAACGCGATATCGCATCCCATTTCTATGTTTCATGGTAAGATGTAATATGATTTGCGAAGTGTCATGTATTCCTCGTCTACACTTCAAATGAATGTATATGCGACACTACCTTGCTAGGAAATAGCGTCTGCAGATGTCTAGGTATCGCAGCAATAGTGTTCTAATGCTTCTTAAAACGCGATATCGCATCTCATTTCTATGTTTCATGGTAAGATATAATATGATTTGCGAAGTGTTATGTATTCCTCGTCTACACTTCAAATGAATGTGAATGCGACACATCCTTGCAGGGAAATAGCGTTTGCGAATGTCTACCTATCGTAGCAATAGTGTTCTAATGCTTCTTAAAACGCGATATCGCATCTCATTTCTATGTTTCAAGGTAAGATATAATATGATTTGCGAAGTGTTATGTATTCCTCGTCTACACTTCAAATGAATGTGAATGCGACACTTCCTCGCTAGGAAATAGCGTTTGGAGATGTCTACGTATCGTAGCAATAGATTTCCAATGCCACTTAAAACGCGATATCGCAACTCATTTCTATGTTTCATGGTAAGATATAATATGATTTGCGAAGTGTTATGTATTCCTCGTCTACACTTCAAATGAATATAAATGCGACACTTCCTTGCAAGGAAATAGCGTTTGCAGATGTCTACGTATCGTAGCAATAGAGTTCTTGTGATTCTTAAAACGCGATATCGGATCTCATTTCTATATTTCATGGTAAGATGTAATATGATTTGCGAAGTGTCATGTATTCCTCGTCTACACTTCAAATGAATGTATATGCGACACTACCTTGCTAGGAAATAGCGTCTGCAGATGTCTAGGTATCGCAGCAATAGAGTTCTAATGCTTCTTCAAACGCGATATCGCATCTCATTTCTATGTTTCATGGTAAGATATAATATGATTTGCGAAGTGTTATGTATTCCTCGTCTACACTTCAAATGAATGTAAATGCGACACTTCCTTGCAAGGAAATAGCGTTTGCAGATGTCTACGTATCGTAGCAATAGAGTTCTTGTGATTCTTAAAACGCGATATCGGATCTCATTTCTATGTTTCATTGTAAGATGTAATATGATTTGCGAAGTGTCATGTATTCCTCGTCTACACTTCAAATGAATGTATATGCGACACTACCTTGCTAGGAAATAGCGTCTGCAGATGTCTAGGTATCGCAGCAATAGAGTTCTAATGCTTCTTCAAACGCGATATCGCATCTCATTTCTATGTTTCATGGTAAGATATAATATGATTTGCGAAGTGTCATGTATTCCTCGTCTACACTTCAAATGAATGTAAATACGACACTTCCTTGCAAGGAAATAGCGTTTGCAGATGTCTACGTATCGTAGCAATAGAGTTCTAATGCTTCTTAAAACGCGATATCGCATCTCATTTCTATTTTTCATGGTAAGATATAATATGATTCGCGAAGTGTTATGTATTCCTCGTCTACACTTCAAATGAATGTAAATGCGACACTTTCTTGCAAGGAAATAGCGTTTGCTGATGTCTACGTATCGTAGCAATGGATTTCTGCTGCTTGTTAAAACGCGATATCGCATCTCATTTCTATGTTTCATGCTAAGATATAATATGATTTGCGAAGTGTTATGTATTCCTCGTCTACACTTCAAATGAATGTAAATGCGACACTTCCTTGCAAGGAAATAGCGTTTGCAAATGTCTACCTATCGTAGCAATAGTGTTCTAATGCTTCTTCAAACGCGATATCGCAACTCATTTCTATGTTTCATGGTAAGATATAATATGATTTGCGAAGTGTTATGTATTCCTCGTCTACACTTCAAATGAATGTGAATGCGACACATCCTTGCAGGGAAATAGCGTTTGCGAATGTCTACCTATCGTAGCAATAGTGTTCTAATTCTTCTTAAAACGCGATATCGCATCTCATTTCTATGTTTCATGGTAAGATATAATATGATTTGCGAAGTGTTATGTATTCCTCGTCTACGATTCAAATGAATGTAAATGCGACACTTCCTTGCAAGGAAATAGCGTTTGCAGATGTCTACGTATCGTAGCAATAGAGTTCTTATGATTCTTAAAACGCGATATCGCATATCATTTCTATGTTTCACGGTAAGATATAATATGATTTGCGAAGTGTTATGCATTCCTCGTCTACACTTCAAATGAATGTGAATGCGACACATCCTTGCAAGGAAATAACGTTTGCGAATGTCTACCTATCGTAGCAATAGTGTTCTAATGCTTCTTAAAACGCGATATCGCAACTCATTTCTATGTTTCATGGTAAGATATAATATGAATTGCGAAGTGTCATGTATACCTCGTCTACACTTCAAATGAGTGTAAATCTGACACTTCCTTGCAAGGAAATAGCGTTTGCGAATGTCTATCTATCGTAGCAATAGTGTTCTTATGATTCTTAAAACGCGATATCGCATCTCATTTCTATGTTTCATGGTAAGATATAATATGATTTGCGAAGTGTCATGTATTCCTCGTCTACACTTCAAATGAATGTATATGCGACACTACCTTGCTAGGAAATAGCGTTTGCAGATGTCTACGTATCGTAGCAATAGAGTTCTAATGCTTCTTCAAACGCGATATCGCATCTCATTTCTATGTTTCATGGTAAGATATAATATGATTTGCGAAGTGTTATGTATTCCTCGTCTACACTTCAAATGAATGTAAATGCGACACTTCCTTGCAAGGAAATAGCGTTTGCAGATGTCTACGTATCGTAGCAATAGAGTTCTTGTGATTCTTAAAACGCGAAATCGGATCTCATTTCTATGTTTCATGGTAAGATGTAATATGATTTGCGAAGTGTCATGTATTCCTCGTCTACACTTCAAATAAATGTATATGCGACACTACCTTGCTAGGAAATAGCGTCTGCAGATGTCTAGGTATCGCAGCAATAGAGTTCTAATGCTTCTTCAAACGCGATATCGCATCTCATTTCTATGTTTCATGGTAAGATATAATATGATTTGCGAAGTGTTATGTATTCCTCGTCTACACTTCAAATGAATGTAAATGCGACACTTCCTTGCAAGGAAATAGAGTTTGCAGATGTCTACGTATCGTAGCAATAAATTTCTTATGATTCTTAAAACGCGATATCGCATCTCATTTCTATGTTTCATGGTAAGATATAATATGATTTGCGAAGTGTTATGTATTCCTCGTCTACACTTCAAATGAATGTGAATGCGACACATCCTTGCAGGGAAATAGCGTTTGCGAATGTCTACCTATCGTAGCAATAGTGTTCTAATTCTTCTTAAAACGCGATATCGCATCTCATTTCTATGTTTCATGGTAAGATATAATATGATTTGCGAAGTGTTATGTATTCCTCGTCTACGATTCAAATGAATGTAAATGCGACACTTCCTTGCAAGGAAATAGCGTTTGCAGATGTCTACGTATCGTAGCAATAGAGTTCTTATGATTCTTAAAACGCGATATCGCATATCATTTCTATGTTTCACGGTAAGATATAATATGATTTGCGAAGTGTTATGCATTCCTCGTCTACACTTCAAATGAATGTGAATGCGACACATCCTTGCAAGGAAATAGCGTTTGCGAATGTCTACCTATCGTAGCAATAGTGTTCTAATGCTTCTTAAAACGCGATATCGCAACTCATTTCTATGTTTCATGGTAAGATATAATATGAATTGCGAAGTGTCATGTATACCTCGTCTACACTTCAAATGAGTGTAAATCTGACACTTCCTTGCAAGGAAATAGCGTTTGCGAATGTCTATCTATCGTAGCAATAGTGTTCTTATGATTCTTAAAACGCGATATCGCATCTCATTTCTATGTTTCATGGTAAGATATAATATGATTTGCGAAGTGTCATGTATTCCTCGTCTGCACTTCAAATGAATGTGAATGCGACACTTCCTCGCTAGGAAATAGCGTTTGCAGATGTCTACGTATCGTAGCAATAGAGTTCTAATGCTTCTACAAACGCGATATCGCATCTCATTTCTATGTTTCATGGTAAGATATAATATGATTTGCGAAGTGTTATGTATTCCTCGTCTACACTTCAAATGAATGTAAATGCGACACTTCCTTGCTAGGAAATAGCGTTTGCAGTTGTCCACGTATCGTAGCAATAGATTTCTAATGTTTCTTAAAACGCGATATCGCATCTCATTTCTATGTTTCATGGTAAGATATAATATGATTTGCGAAGTGTCATGTATTCCTCGTCTACACTTCAAATGAATGTATATGCGACACTACCTTGCTAGGAAATAGCGTCCGCAGATGTCTAGGTATCGCAGCAATAGAGTTCTAATGCTTCTTCAAACGCGATATCGCATCTCATTTCTATGTTTCATGGTAAGATAAAATATGATTTGCGAAGTGTTATGTATTCCTCGTCTACACTTCAAATTAATGTAAATGCGACACTTCCTTGCAAGGAAATAGGGTTTGCAGATGTCTACGTATCGTAGCAATAGATTTCTTATGATTCTTAAAACGCGATATCGCATCTCATTTCTATGTTTCACGGTAAGATATAATATGATTTGCGAAGTGTTATGCATTCCTCGTCTACACTTCAAATGAATGTGAATGCGACACATCCTTGCAAGGAAATAGCGTTTGCGTATGTCTACCTATCGTAGCAATAGTGTTCTAATTCTTCTTAAAACGCGATATCGCAACTCATTTCTATGTTTCATGGTAAGATATAATATGATTTGCGAAGTATCATGTATTCCTCGTCTACACTTCAAATGAATGTAAATGCGACACTTCCTCGCTAGGAAATAGCGGTTGCAGATGTCCACGTATCGTAGCAATAGATTTCTAATGTTTCTTAAAACGCGATATCGCATCTCATTTCTATGTTTCATGGTAAGATATAATATGATTTGCGAAGTGTCATGTATTCCTCGTCTACACTTCAAATGTATGTAAATGCGTCACTTCCTTGCTAGGAAATAGCGTCTGCAGATGTCTAGGTATCGTAGCAATAGAGTTCTAATGCTTCTTCAAACGCGATATCGCATCTCATTTCTATGTTTCATGGTAAGATATAATATGATTTGCGAAGTGTCATGTATTCCTCGTCTACACTTCAAATGTATGTAAATGCGTCACTTCCTTGCTAGGAAATAGCGTCTGCAGATGTCTAGGTATCGTAGCAATAGCGTTCTAATGCTTCTTCAAACGCGATATCGCATCTCATTTCTATGTTTCATGGTAAGATATAATATGATTTGCGAAGTGTTATGTATTCCTCGGCTACACTTCAAATGAATGTAAATGCGACACTTCCTTGCAAGGAAATAGCGTTTGCAGATGTCTACGTATCGTAACAATAGATTTCTTATGATTCTTAAAACGCGATATCGCATCTCATTTCTATGTTTCATGGTAAGATATAATATGATTTGCGGAGTGTCATGTATTCCTCGTCTACACTTCAAATGAATGTAAATGCGACACTACCTTGCTAGGAAATAGCGTCTGCAGATGTCTAGGTATCGTAGCAACAGGGTTCTTATGATTCTTAAAACGCGATATCGCATCTCATTTCTATGTTTCATGGTAAGATATAATATGATTTGCGAAGTGTCACGTATTCCTCGTCTACACTTCAAATGAATGTAAATCTGACACTTCCTTGCAAGGAAATAGCGTTTGCGAATGTCTATCTATCGTAGCAATAGTGTTCTAATGATTCTTAAAACGCGATATTGCATCTCATTTCTATGTTTCATTGTAAGATATAATATGATTTGATAAGTGTCATGTATTCCTCGTCTACACTTCAAATGAATGTAAATCTGACACTTCCTTGCAAGGAAATAGCGTTTGCGAATGTCTATCTATCGTAGCAATAGTGTTCTAATGCTTCTTAAAACGCGATATCGCATCTCATTTCTATGTTTCATGGTAAGATATAATATGATTTGCGAAGTGTTATGCATTCCTCGTCTACGATTCAAATGAATGTAAATGCGACACTTCCTTGCAAGGAAATAGCGTTTGCAGATGTCTACGTATCGTAGCAATAGAGTTCTTATGATTCTTAAAACGCGATATCGCATCTCATTTCTATGTTTCATGGTAAGATATAGTATGAGTTGCGAAGTGTCATGTATTCCTCGTCTACACTTCAAATGAATGTGAATGCGAAACTTCCTCGCTAGGAAATAGCGTTTGCAGATGTCTACGTATCGTAGGAATAGATTTCTTATGATTCTTAAAACGCGATATCGCATCTCATTTCTATGTTTCATGGTAAGATATAATATGATTTGCGAAGTGTTATGTATTCCTCGTCTACACTTCAAATGAATGTGAATGCGACACATCCTTGCAGGGAAATAGCGTTTGCGAATGTCTACCTATCGTAGCAATAGTGTTCTAATGCTTCTTAAAACGCGATATCGCATCTCATTTCTATGTTTCATGGTAAGATATAATATGATTTGCGAAGTGTTATGTATTCCTCGTCTACACTTCAAATGAATGTGAATGCGACACTTCCTCGCTAGGAAATAGCGTTTGGAGATGTCTACGTATCGTAGCAATAGATTTCCAATGCCACTTAAAACGCGATATCGCATCTCATTTCTATGTTTCATGGTAAGTTATAATATGATTTGCGAAGTGTCATGTATTCCTCGTCTACACTTCAAATGAATGTAAATGCCACACTTCCCTGCTAGGAAATAGCGTCTGCATATGTCCAGGTATCGTAGCAATAGAGTTCTAATGCTTCTTAAAACGCTATATCTCATCTCATTTCTATCTTTCATGGTAAGATATAATATGATTTGCGAAGTATCATGTATTCCTCGTCTACACTTCAAATGAATGTGAATGCGACACTTCCTCGCTAGGAAATAGCGTCTGCAGATGTCCAGGTATCGTAGCAATAGAGTTCTAATGCTTCTTAAAACGCGATATCGCATCTCATTTCTATGTTTCATGGTAAAATATAATATGAATTGCGAAGTGTCATGTATACCTCGTCTACACTTCAAATGAATGTAAATGCGACACTTCCTTGCAAGGAAATAGCGTTTGCGAATGTCTATCTATTGTAGCAATAGTGTTCTAATGCTTCTTAAAACGCGATATCGCATCTCATTTCTATGTTTCATGGTAAGATATAATATGATTTGCGAAGTGTTATGCATTCCTCGTCTACGATTCAAATGAATGTAAATGCGACACTTCCTTGCAAGGAAATAGCGTTTGCAGATGTCTACGTATCGTAGCAATAGATTTCTTATGATTCTTAAAACGCGATATCGCATCTCATTTCTATGTTCATGGTAAGATGTAATATGATTTGCGAAGTGTCATGTATTCCTCGTCTACACTTCAAATGAATGTATATGCGACACTACCTTGCTAGGAAATAGCGTCTGCAGATGTCTAGGTATCGCAGCAATAGTGTTCTAATGCTTCTTAAAACGCGATATCGCATCTCATTTCTATGTTTCATGGTAAGATATAATATGATTTGCGAAGTGTTATGTATTCCTCGTCTACACTTCAAATGAATGTGAATGCGACACATCCTTGCAGGGAAATAGCGTT
>NW_027490932.1:0-30242 GCF_050948175.1 Xylocopa sonorina | reverse complement strand
TACCTATCGTAGCAATAGAGTTCTGATGCTTCTTAAAACGCGATATCGCATTTCGTTTCTATGTTTCATGGTAAGATATAATATGATTTGTGACGTGTCATGTATTCCTCGTCTACACTTCAAATGAATGTAAATTCGACACTTCCTTGCCAGGAAATAGCGTCTGCAGATGTCTAGGTATCGTAGCGAAAGAGTTCAAATGCTTCTAAAAACGAGATATTGCATCTCATATCTATGTATCATGATAAGATATAATATTCATTGCGAAGTGTTATGCATTCCTCGTCTACGATTCAAATTAATGTAAATGCGACACTTCCTTGCAAGGAAATAGCGTTTGCAGATGTCTACGTATCATAGCAATAGTGTTCTTATGATTCTTAAAACGCGATATCGCATCTCATTTCTATGTTTCATGGTAAGATATAATATGATTTGCGACGTGTCATGTATTCCTCGTCTACACTTCAAATGAATGTAAATGCGACACTTCCTTGCTAGGAAATAGCGTCTGCAGATGTCTAGGTATCGTAGCAATAGATTTTTAATGCTTCTTAAAACGCGATATCGCATCTCATTTCTATGTTTCATGGTAAGATATACTATGATTTGCGAAGTGTCATGTATTCCTCGTCTACACGTCAAGTGAATGTAAATGCGACACTTCCTTGCCAGGAAATAGCGTCTGCAGATGTCTAGGTATCGTAGCGATAGAGTTCTAATGCTTCTTAAAACGCGATATCGCATCTCATTTCTATGTTTCATGGTAAGATATAATATGATTTGCGAAGTGTTATGTATTCCTCGTCTACACTTCATATGAATGTAAATGCGACACTTCCTTGTAAGGAAATAGCGTTTGCAGATGTCTACCTATCGTAGCAATAGTGTTCTGATGCTTCTTCAAACGCGATATCGCATTTCGTTTCTATGTTTCATGGTAAGATATAATATGCTTTGCGACGTGTCATGTATTCCTCGTCTACACTTCAAATGAATGTAAATGCGACACTTCCTTGCCAGGAAATAGCGTCTGCAGATGTCTAGGTATCGTAGCAATAGAGTTCAAATGCGTCTTAAAACGAGATATTGCATCTCATATCTATGTTTCATGATAAGATATAATATACATTGCGAAGTGTTATGCATTCCTCGTATACGATTCAAATGAGTGTAAATGCGACACTTCCTTGCAAGGAAATAGCGTTTGCAGATGTCTACGTATCGTAGCAATAGTGTTCTTATGATTCGTAAAACGCGAGATCGCATCTCATTACTATGTTTCATGGTAAGATATAATATGATTTGCGACGTGTCATGTATTCCTCGTCTACACTTCAAATGAATGTAAATGCGACACTTCCTTGCTAGGAAATAGCGTCTGCAGATGTCTAGGTATCGTAGCAATAGATTTCTAATGCTTCTTAAAACGCGATATCGCATCTCATTTCTATGTTTCATGGTAAGATATAATATGATTTGCGAAGTGTCATGTATTCCTCGTCTACACGTCAAGTGAATGTAAATGCGACACTTCCTTGCCAGGAAATAGCGTCTGCAGATGTCTAGGTATCGTAGCGATAGAGTTCTAATGCTTCTTAAAACGCGATATCGCATCTCATTTCTATGTTTCATGGTAAGATATAATATGACTTGCGAAGTGTTATGTATTCCTCGTCTACACTTCATATGAATGTAAATGCGACACTTCCTTGCAAGGAAATAGCGTTTGCAGATGTCTACCTATCGTAGCAATAGAGTTCTGATGCTTCTTAAAACGCGATATCGCATTTCGTTTCTATGTTTCATGGTAAGATATAATATGCTTTGCGACGTGTCATGTATTCCTCGTCTATACTTCAAATGAATGTAAATGCTACACTTCCTTGCCAGGAAATAGCGTCTGCAGATGTCTAGGTATCGTAGCAATAGAGTTCAAATGCTTCTTAAAACGAGATATTGCATCTCATTTCTGTGTTTCATGGTAAGATATAATATGATTTGCGAGGTAACATGTATTCCTCGTCTACACTTCAAATGAATGTAAATGCGACACATACTTGCAAGGAAATAGCGTTTGCAGATGTCTACGTATCGTAGCAATGGATTTCTGATGCTGCTTAGAACGCGATATTGCATCTCATTTCTATGTTTCATGGTAAGATATAATATGATTTGCGAAGTGTTATGTATTCCTCGTCTACACTTCATATGAATGTAAATGCGACACTTCCTTGCAAGGAAATAGCGTTTGCAGATGTCTACCTATCGTAGCAATCGAGTTCTAATGCTTCTTAAAACGCGATATCGCATTTCGTTTCTATGTTTCATGGTAAGATATAATATGCTTTGCGACGTGTCATGTATTCCTCGTCTACACTTCAAATGAATGTAAATGCGACACTTCCTTGCCAGGAAATAGCGTCTGCAGATGTCTAGGTATCGTAACAATAGAGTTCTAATGCTTCTTAAAATGCGATATCGCATCTCATTTCTATGTTTCATGGTAAGATATAATATGATTTGCGAGGTAACATGTATTCCTCGTCTACACTTCATATGAATGTAAATGCGACACTTCCTTGCAAGGAAATAGCGTTTGCAGATGTCTACGTATCGAAGCAATAGAGTTCAAATGTTTCTTTAAACGAGATATTGCATTTCATATCTATGTTTTATAATAAGATATAATATTCATTGCGAAGTGTTATGCATTCCTCGTCTACGATTCAAATGAACGAAATGCGACACTTCCTTGCAAGGAAATAGCGTTTGCAGATGTCTACGTATCGTAATAATAGAGTTCTAATGCTTCTTAAAACGCGATATCGCATCTCATTTCTATGTTTCATGGTAGGATATAATATGATTAGCGAAGTGTTATGTATTCCTCGTCTACACTTCAAATGAATGTAAATGCGACACTTCCTTGCAAGGAAATAGCGATTGCAGATGTCTACGTATCGAAGCAATAGAGTTCAAATGCTTCTTAAAACGCGATATCGCATCTTATTTCAATGTTTCATGGTAAGATATAATATGATTTGCGAAGTGTTATGTATTCCTCGTCTACACTTCAAATGAATGTGAGTGCGACACTTCCTTGCAAGGAAATAGCGTTTGCAGATGTCTACGTATCGAAGCAATAGAGTTCAGATGCTTCTTAAAACGCGATATCGCATCTCATTTCTATGTTTCATGGTATGATATAATATGATTTGCGAAGTATCATGTATTCCTCGTCCACACTTCAAATGAATGTAAATGCGACACTTCCTTGCAAGGAAATAGCGTTTGCAGATGTGTACGTATCGTAGCAATAGATTTCTTATGATACTTAAAACGCGATATCGCATCTCATTTCTATGTTTCATGGTAAGATATTATATGGTTTGTGAAGTATCATGTATTCCTCGTCCACACTTCAAATGAATGTAAATGCGACACTTCCTTGCAAGGAAATAGCGTTTGCAGATGTCTACGTATCGAAGCAATAGAGTTCAAATGCTTCTTAAAACGAGATATTGCATCTCATATCTATGTGTCATGATAAGATATAATATTCATTGCGAAGTGTTATGCATTCCTCGTCTACGATTCAAATGAACGTAAATGCGACACTTCCTTGCAAGGAAATAGCGTTTGCAGATGTCTACGTATCGTAACAGTAGAGTTCTTATGATTCTTAAAACGCGATATCGCATCTCATTTCAATGTTTCATTGTAAGATATAATATGATTTGCGAAGTGTTATGTATTCCTCGTCTACACTTCAAATGAATGTGAATGCGACACTTCCTTGCAAGGAAATAGCATTTGCAGATGTCTACGTATCGTAGCAATAGAGTTCTTATGATTCTTAAAACGCGATATCGCATCTCATTTCAATGTTTCATGGTAAGATATAATATGATTTGCGAAGTGTCATGTATTCCTCGTCTACACTTCAAATGAATGTAAATGCGACACTTCCTTGCAAGGAAATAGCGTTTGCAGATGTCTACATATCGTAGCAATAGTGTTCTTATGATTCTTAAAACGCGATGTCGCATCTCATTTCTACGTTTCATGGTAAGATATAATATGATTTGCGAAGTGTCATGTATTCCTCGTCTACACTTCAAATGAATGTAAATGCGACACTTCCTTGCAAGGAAATAGCGTTTGCAGATGTCTACGTATCGTAGCAATAGAGTTCTTATGATTCTTGAAAAGCGATATCGCATCTCATTTCTATGTTTCATGGTAGGATATAATATTCATTGCGAAGTGTTATGCATTCCTCGTCTGCGATCCAAATGAAAGTAATTGCGACACTTCCCTGCAAGGAAATAGCGATTGCAGATGTCTACGTATCGTAGCAATAGAGTTCATGTGATTCTTAAAACGCGATATCGCATCTCATTTCTATGTTTCATGGTAAGATATAACATGATTTGCGATGTATCATGTATTCCTCGTCTACACTTCAAATGAATGTAAATGCGACACTTCCTTGCAAGGAAATAGCGTTTGCAGATGCCTACGTATCGAAGCAATAGAGTTCAAATGCTTCTTAAAACGAGATATTGCATCTCATATCTATGTGTCATGAAAAGATATAATATTCATTGCGAAGTGTTATGCATTCCTCGTCTACGATTCAAATGAATGTAAATGCGACACTTCCTTCCAAGGTAATAGCGTTTGCAGTTGTCTACGTATCGAAGCAATAGAGTTCAAATGCTTCATAAAACGAAATATTGCATCTCATATCTATGTTTCATGATAAGATATAATATTCATTGCGAAGTGTTAAGCATTCCTCGTCTACGATTCAAATGAACGTAAATGCGACACTTCCTTGCAAGGAAATAGCGTTTGCAGATGTCTACGTATCGTAACAATAGAGTTCTTATGATTCTTGAAAAGCGATATCGCATCCCATTTCAATGTTTCATGGTAAGATATAATATGATTTGCGAAGTGTTATGTATTCCTCGTCTACACTTCAAATGAATGTAAATGCGACACTTCCTTGCAAGGAAATACCGTTTGCAGATGTCTACGTATCGTAGCAATAGAGTACATATGATTCTTAAAACGCGATATCGCAACTCATTTCTATGTTTCATGGTAAGATATAATATGATTTGCGAAGTGTTATGTATTCCTCATCTACACTTCAAATGAATGTAAATGCGACACTTCCTTGCAAGGAAATAGCGTTTGCAGATGTCTACGTATCGAAGCAATAGAGTTCAAATGCTTCTTAAAACGAGATATTGCATCTCATATCTATGTTTCATGATAAGATATAATATTCATTGCGAAGTGTTATGCATTCCTCGTCTACGATTCAAATGAATGTAAATGCGACACTTCCTTGCAAGGAAATAGCGTTTGCAGATGTCTACGTATCGTAGCAATAGAGTTCTTATGATTCTTAAAACGCGATATCGCATCTCATTTCTACTTTTCATGGTAAGATATAATATGATTTGCGAAGTGTCATGTATTCCTCATCTACACTTCAAATGAATGTAAATGCGACACTTCCTTGCAAGGAAATAGCGTTTGCAAATGTCTACCTGTCGTAGCAATAGTGTTCTAATGCTTCTTAAAACGCGATATCGGATCTCATTTCTATGTTTCATGGTAAGATATAATATGATTTGCGAAGTGTTATGTATTCCTCGTCTACACTTCAAATGAATGTAAATGCGACACTTCCTTGCAAGGAAATAGCGTTTGCAGATGTCTACGTATCGTAGCAATAGATTTCTTATGATACTTAAAACGCGATATCGCATCTCATTCCTATGTTTCATGGTAAGATATTATATGGTTTGTGAAGTATCATGTATTCCTCGTCCACACTTCAAATGAATGTAAATGCGACACTTCCTTGAAAGGAAATAGCGTTTGCAGATGTCTACGTATCGAAGCAATAGAGTTCAAATGCTTCTTAAAACGAGATATTGCATCTCATATCTATGTGTCATGATAAGATATAATATTCATTGCGAAGTGTTATGCATTCCTCGTCTACGATTCAAATGAACGTAAATGCGACACTTCCTTGCAAGGAAATAGCGTTTGCAGATGTCTACGTATCGTAACAGTAGAGTTCTCATGATTCTTAAAACGCGATATCGCATCTCATTTCAATGTTTCATGGTAAGATATAATATGATTTGCGAAGTGTTATGTATTCCTCGTCTACACTTCAAATGAATGTGAATGCGACACTTCCTTGCAAGGAAATAGCGTTTGCAGATGTCTACGTATCGTAGCAATAGAGTTCTTATGATTCTTAAAACGCGATATCGCATCTCATTTCTATGTTTCATGGTAGGATATAATATTCATTGCGAAGTGTTATGCATTCCTCGTCTGCGATCCAAATGAAAGTAAATGCGACACTTCCCTGCAAGGAAATAGCGTTTGCAGATGTCTACGTATCGAAGCAATAGAGTTCAAATGCTTCTTAAAACGAGATATTGCATCTCATATCTATGTGTCATGATAAGATATAATATTCATTGCGAAGTGTTATGCATTCCTCGTCTACGATTCAAATGAACGTAAATGCGACACTTCCTTGCAAGGAAATAGCGTTTGCAGATGTCTACGTATCGTAACAGTAGAGTTCTTATGATTCTTAAAACGCGATATCGCATCTCATTTCAATGTTTCATTGTAAGATATAATATGATTTGCGAAGTGTTATGTATTCCTCGTCTACACTTCAAATGAATGTGAATGCGACACTTCCTTGCAAGGAAATAGCATTTGCAGATGTCTACGTATCGTAGCAATAGAGTTCTTATGATTCTTAAAACGCGATATCGCATCTCATTTCAATGTTTCATGGTAAGATATAATATGATTTGCGAAGTGTCATGTATTCCTCGTCTACACTTCAAATGAATGTAAATGCGACACTTCCTTGCAAGGAAATAGCGTTTGCAGATGTCTACATATCGTAGCAATAGTGTTCTTATGATTCTTAAAACGCGATGTCGCATCTCATTTCTACGTTTCATGGTAAGATATAATATGATTTGCGAAGTGTCATGTATTCCTCGTCTACACTTCAACTGAATGTAAATGCGACACTTCCTTGCAAGGAAATAGCGTTTGCAGATGTCTACGTATCGTAGCAATAGAGTTCTTATGATTCTTGAAAAGCGATATCGCATCTCATTTCTATGTTTCATGGTAGGATATAATATTCATTGCGAAGTGTTATGCATTCCTCGTCTGCGATCCAAATGAAAGTAATTGCGACACTTCCCTGCAAGGAAATAGCGATTGCAGATGTCTACGTATCGTAGCAATAGAGTTCATGTGATTCTTAAAACGCGATATCGCATCTCATTTCTATGTTTCATGGTAAGATATAACATGATTTGCGATGTATCATGTATTCCTCGTCTACACTTCAAATGAATGTAAATGCGACACTTCCTTGCAAGGAAATAGCGTTTGCAGATGCCTACGTATCGAAGCAATAGAGTTCAAATGCTTCTTAAAACGAGATATTGCATCTCATATCTATGTGTCATGAAAAGATATAATATTCATTGCGAAGTGTTATGCATTCCTCGTCTACGATTCAAATGAATGTAAATGCGACACTTCCTTCCAAGGTAATAGCGTTTGCAGTTGTCTACGTATCGAAGCAATAGAGTTCAAATGCTTCATAAAACGAAATATTGCATCTCATATCTATGTTTCATGATAAGATATAATATTCATTGCGAAGTGTTAAGCATTCCTCGTCTACGATTCAAATGAACGTAAATGCGACACTTCCTTGCAAGGAAATAGCGTTTGCAGATGTCTACGTATCGTAACAATAGAGTTCTTATGATTCTTGAAAAGCGATATCGCATCCCATTTCAATGTTTCATGGTAAGATATAATATGATTTGCGAAGTGTTATGTATTCCTCGTCTACACTTCAAATGAATGTGAGTGCGACACTTCCTTGCAAGGAAATAGCGTTTGCAGATGTCTACGTATCGAAGCAATAGAGTTCAAATGCTTCTTAAAACGCGATATCGCACCTCATTTCTATGTTTCATGGTAAGATATAATATGATTTGCGAAGTATCATGTATTCCTCGTCTACACTTCAAATGAATGTAAATGCGACACTTCCTTGCAAGGAAATAGCGTTTGCAGATGTCTACGTATCGATCAATAGAGTTCAAATGCTTCTTAAAACGAGATATTGCATCTCATATCTATGTGTCATTATAAGATATAATATTCATTGCGAAGTGTTATGCATTCCTCGTCTACGATTCAAATGAACGTAAATGCGACACTTCCTTGCAAGGAAATAGCGTTTGCAGATGTCTACGTATCGTAGCAATAGAGTTCTTATGATTCTTAAAACGCGATATCGCATCTCATTTCTACGTTTCATGGTAAGATATAATATGATTTGCGAAGTGTTATGTATTCCTCGTCTACACTTCAAATGAATGTAAATGCGACACTTCCTTGCAAGGAAATACCGTTTGCAGATGTCTACGTATCGTAGCAATAGAGTACATATGATTCTTAAAACGCGATATCGCAACTCATTTCTATGTTTCATGGTAAGATATAATATGATTTGCGAAGTGTTATGTATTCCTCATCTACACTTCAAATGAATGTAAATGCGACACTTCCTTGCAAGGAAATAGCGTTTGCAGATGTCTACGTATCGAAGCAATGGAGTTCAAATGCTTCTTAAAACGAGATATTGCATCTCATATCTATGTTTCATGATAAGATATAATATTCATTGCGAAGTGTTATGCATTCCTCGTCTACGATTCAAATGAATGTAAATGCGACACTTCCTTGCAAGGAAATAGCGTTTGCAGATGTCTACGTATCGTAGCAATAGAGTTCTTATGATTCTTAAAACGCGATATCGCATCTCATTTCTACTTTTCATGGTAAGATATAATATGATTTGCGAAGTGTCATGTATTCCTCATCTACACTTCAAATGAATGTAAATGCGACACTTCCTTGCAAGGAAATAGCGTTTGCAAATGTCTACCTGTCGTAGCAATAGTGTTCTAATGCTTCTTAAAACGCGATATCGGATCTCATTTCTATGTTTCATGGTAAGATATAATATGATTTGCGAAGTGTTATGTATTCCTCGTCTACACTTCAAATGAATGTAAATGCGACACTTCCTTGCAAGGAAATAGCGTTTGCAGATGTCTACGTATCGTAGCAATAGATTTCTTATGATACTTAAAACGCGATATCGCATCTCATTCCTATGTTTCATGGTAAGATATTATATGGTTTGTGAAGTATCATGTATTCCTCGTCCACACTTCAAATGAATGTAAATGCGACACTTCCTTGAAAGGAAATAGCGTTTGCAGATGTCTACGTATCGAAGCAATAGAGTTCAAATGCTTCTTAAAACGAGATATTGCATCTCATATCTATGTGTCATGATAAGATATAATATTCATTGCGAAGTGTTATGCATTCCTCGTCTACGATTCAAATGAACGTAAATGCGACACTTCCTTGCAAGGAAATAGCGTTTGCAGATGTCTACGTATCGTAACAGTAGAGTTCTCATGATTCTTAAAACGCGATATCGCATCTCATTTCAATGTTTCATGGTAAGATATAATATGATTTGCGAAGTGTTATGTATTCCTCGTCTACACTTCAAATGAATGTGAATGCGACACTTCCTTGCAAGGAAATAGCATTTGCAGATGTCTACGTATCGTAGCAATAGAGTTCTTATGATTCTTAAAACGCGATATCGCATCTCATTTCAATGTTTCATGGTAAGATATAATATGATTTGCGAAGTGTCATGTATTCCTCCGCTACACTTCAAATGAATGTAAATGCGACACTTCCTTGCAAGGAAATAGCGTTTGCAGATGTCTACGTATCGTAGCAATAGAGTTCTTATGATTCTTAAAACGCGATGTCGCATCTCATTTCTACGTTTCATGGTAAGATATAATATGATTTGCGAAGTGTCATGTATTCCTCGTCTACACTTCAAATGAATGTAAATGCGACACTTCCTTGCAAGGAAATAGCGTTTGCAGATGTCTACGTATCGTAGCAATAGAGTTCTTATGATTCTTAAAACGCGATATCGCATCTCATTTCTATGTTTCATGGTAGGATATAATATTCATTGCGAAGTGTTATGCATTCCTCGTCTGCGATCCAAATGAAAGTAAATGCGACACTTCCCTGCAAGGAAATAGCGATTGCAGATGTCTACGTATCGTAGCAATAGAGTTCATGTGATTCTTAAAACGCGATATCGCATCTCATTTCTATGTTTCATGGTAAGATATAACATGATTTGCGAAGTATCATGTACTCCTCGTCTACACTTCAAATGAATGTAAATGCGACACTTCCTTCCAAGGTAATAGCGTTTGCAGTTGTCTACGTATCGAAGCAATAGAGTTCAAATGCTTCATAAAACGAAATATTGCATCTCATATCTATGTTTCATGATAAGATATAATATTCATTGCGAAGTGTTAAGCATTCCTCGTCTACGATTCAAATGAACGTAAATGCGACACTTCCTTACAAGGAAATAGCGTTTGCAGATGTCTACGTATCGTAACAATAGAGTTCTTATGATTCTTAAAACGCGATATCGCATCTCATTTCTATGTTTCATGGTAAGATATAATATGATTTGCGAAGTGTTATGTATTCCTCTTCTACACTTTAAATGAATGTGAATGCGACACTTCCTCGCTAGGAAATGGCGTTTGCAGATGTCTACGTATCGTAGCAATAGAGTTCTAATGCTTCTTAAAACGCGATATCGCATCTCATTTCTATGTTTCATGGTAAGATATAATATGATTTGCGAAGTGTTATGCATTCCTCGTCTACACTTCAAATGAATGTAAATGCGACACTCCCTTGCAAGGAAATAGCGTTTGCAGATGTCTACGTATCGTAGCAATTGAGTTCAAATGCTTCTTAAAACGAGATATTGCATCTCATATCTATGTTTCATGATAAGATATAATATTCATTGCGAAGTGATATGCATTCCTCGTCTACGATTCAAATGAATGTAAATGCGACACTTCCTTGCAAGGAAGTAGCGTTTGCAGATGTCTGCGTATCGTAGCAATATAGTTCTTATGATTCTTAAAACGCGATATCGCATCTCATTTCTATGTTTCATGGTAAGATGTAATATGATTTGCGAAGTGTTATGTATTCCTCGTCTACACTTCAAATGAATGTAACTGCGACACATCCTTGCTAGGAAATAGCGTCTGCAGATGTCTAGGTATCGTAGCAATAGAGTTCTAATGCTTCTTAAAACGCGATATCGCATCTCATTTCTATGTTTCATGGTAAGATATAATATGATTTGCGAAGTGTTATGTATTCCTCGTCTACACTTCAAATGAATGCAAATGCGACACTTCTTTGCAAGGAAATAGCGTTTGCAGATGTCTACGTATCGTAGCAATAGAGTTCTTATGATTCTTAAAACGCGATATCGCATCTCATTTCTATGTTTCATGGTAAGATATAATATTCATTGCGAAGTGTTATCCTTTCCTCGTCTACGATTCAAATGAATGTAAATGCGACACTCCCTTGCAAGGAAATAGCGTTTGCAGATGTCTACGTATCGTAGCTATGGATTTCTGCTGCTTCTTAAAACGCGATATCGCATCTCACTTCTATGATTCATAGTAAGATGTAATATGATTTGCGAAGTGTCATGTATTCCTCGTCTACACTTCAAATTAATGTAAATGCGACACTTCCCTGCAAGGAAATAGCGTTTGCAGATGTCTACGTATCGTAGCAATAGAGTTCTTATGATTCTTAAAACGCGATATCGCCTCTCATTCCTATGTTTCATGGTAAGATATAATATGATTTGCGGAGTGTCATGTATTCCTCGTCTACACTACAAATGAATGTAAATGCGACACTTCCTTGCAAGGAAATAGCGTTTGCAAATGTCTACCTGTCGTAGCAATAGTGTTCTAATGCTTCTTAAAACGCGATATCGGATCTCATTTCTATGTTTCATGGTAAGATATAATATGATTTGCGAAGTGTTATGTATTCCTCGTCTACACTTCAAATGAATGTAAATGCGACACTTCCTTGCAAGGAAATAGCGTTTGCAGATGTCTACGTATCGTAGCAATAGATTTCTTATGATACTTAAAACGCGATATCGCATCTCATTTCTATGTTTCATGGTAAGATATTATATGGTTTGTGAAGTGTCATGTATTCCTCGTCTACACTTCAAATGAATGTAATTGCGACACTTCCTTGCTAGGTAACAGCGTCTGCAGATGTCTACGTATCGTAGCAATAGAGTACTTATGATTCTTAAAACGCGATATCGGATCTTATTTCTATGTTTCATGGTAAGGTATAATATGTTTTGCGAAGTGTTATGTATTCCTCGCCTACACTTCAAATGAATGTAAATGCGACACTTTCTTGCAAGGAAATAGCGTTTGCAGATGTCCACGTATCGTAGCAATGGATTTCTGATGCTTCTTAAAACGCGATAACGCATCTCATTTCTATGTTTCATGGCAAGATATAATATGATTTGCGAAGTGTCATGTATTCCTCGTCCACGCTTCAAATGAATGTAAATGCGACACTTCCTTGCAAGGAAATAGCGTTTGCAGATGTCTACGTATCGTAGCAATAGAGTTCTTATGATTCTTAAAACGCGATATCGGATCAATTTCTATGTTTCATGGTAAGGTATAATATGATTTGCGAAGTGTCATGTATTCCTCGTCCACGCTTCAAATGAATGTAAATGCGACACTTCCTTGCAAGGAAATAGCGTTTGCAGATGTCTACGTATCGTAGCAATAGAGTTCTTATGATTCTTAAAACGCGATATCGGATCTTATTTCTATGTTTCATGGTAAGATATAATATGATTTGCGAAGTGTTATGTATTCCTCGTCTACACATCAAATAAATGTAAATGCACACTTCCTTGCAAGGAAATAGCGTTTGCAGATGTCTACGTATCGAAGCAATAGAGTTCAAATGCTTCTTAAAACGCGATATCGCATCTCATTTCTATGTTTCATGGTAAGGTATAATTTGATTTGCGAAGTGTTATGTATTCCTCGTCTACACTTCAAATGAATGTAAATGCGACACTTTCTTACAGGGAAATAGCGTTTGCAGATGTCTACGTATCGTAGCAATGGATTTCTGATGCTTCTTAAAACGCGATAACGCATCTCATTTCTATGTTTCATGGTAAGATATAATATGATTTGCGAAGTGTCGTGTATTCCTCGTCCACGCTTCAAATGAATGTAAATGCGACACTTCCTTGCAAGGAAATAGCGTTTGCAGATGTCTACGTATCGTAGCAATAGATTTCTTATGATACTTAAAACGCGATATCGCATCTCATTTCTATGTTTCATGGTAAGATATTATATGGTTTGTGATGTGTCATGTATTCCTCGTCTACACTTCAAATGAATGTAAATGCGACACATCCTTGCTAGGTAATAGCGTCTGCAGATGTCTAGGTATCGTAGGAATAGAGTTCTAATGCTTCTTAAAACACGATATCGCATCTCATTTCTATGTTTCATGGTAAGATATAATATGATTTGCGAAGTGTCATGTATTCCTCGTCTACACTTCAAATGAATGTAAATGGGACACTTCCATGCATGGAAATAGCGTCTGCAGATGTCTACGTATCGTAGCAATAGAGTTCTTATGATTCTTCAAACGCGATATCGCATCTCATTTCTATGTTTCATGGTAAGATATAATATGATTTGCGAAGTGTTATGTATTCCTCGTCTACACTTCAAATGAATGTAAATGCGACTCTTTCTTGCAAGGAAATAGCGTTTGCAGATGTCTACGTATCGTAGCAATGGATTTCGGCTGCTTCTTAAAATGCGATATCGCATCTCATTTCTATGTTTCATGGTGAGGTATAATATGATTTGCGAACTGTTATGTATTCCTCGTCTACACTTCAAATGAATGTAAATGCGACACTTTCTTGCAAGGAAATAGCGTTTGCAGATGTCTACGTATCGTAGCAATGGATTTCTGATGCTTCTTAAAACGCGATAACGCATCTCATTTCTATGTTTCATGGTAAGATATAATATGATTTGCGAAGTGTCATGTATTCCTCGTCCAGGCTTCAAATGAATGTAAATGCGACACTTCGTTGCAAGGAAATAGTGTTTGCAGATGTCTACGTATCGTAGCAATAGAGTTCTTATGATTCTTAAAACGCGATATCGGATCTCATTTCTATGTTTCATGGTAAGATATAATATGATTTGCGAAGTGTTTGTATTCCTCGTCTACACTTCAAATGAATGTAAATGCGACACTTTCTTGCAAGGAAATAGCGTTTGCAGATGTCTACGTATCGTAGCAATGGATTTCTGCTGCTTCTTAAAACGCGATATCGCATCTCACTTCTATGATTCATGGTAAGATATAATATGATTTGCGAAGAGTCATGTATTCCTCGTCTACACTTCAAATGAATGTAAATGGGACACTTCCCTGCATGGAAATAGCGTTTGCAGATGTCTACGTATCGTAGCAATAGAGTTCTTATGATTCTTAAAACGCGATATCGCCTCTCATTCCTATGTTTCATGGTAAGATATAATATGATTTGCGGAGTGTCATGTATTCCTCGTCTACACTTCAAATGAATGTAAATGCGACACTTCCTTGCAAGGAAATAGCGTTTGCAAATGTCTACCTGTCGTAGCAATAGTGTTCTAATGCTTCTTAAAACGCGATATCGGATCTCATTTCTATGTTTCATGGTAAGATATAATATGATTTGCGAAGTGTTATGTATTCCTCGTCTACACTTCAAATGAATGTAAATGCGACACTTCCTTGCAAGGAAATAGCGTTTGCAGATGTCTACGTATCGTAGCAATAGATT
This sequence comes from Xylocopa sonorina, assembly GCF_050948175.1. NCBI lineage: Eukaryota > Metazoa > Arthropoda > Insecta > Hymenoptera > Apidae > Xylocopa > Xylocopa sonorina. The sequence continues at coordinate 15,262 of NW_027490932.1, read as the reverse complement.
TCTTATGATACTTAAAACGCGATATCGCATCTCATTTCTATGTTTCATGGTAAGATATTATATGGTTTGTGAAGTGTCATGTATTCCTCGTCTACACTTCAAATGAATGTAAATGCGACACATCCTTGCTAGGTAATAGCGTCTGCAGATGTCTAGGTATCGTAGGAATAGAGTTCTAATGCTTCTTAAAACACGATATCGCATCTCATTTCTATGTTTCATGGTAAGATATAATATGATTTGCGAAGTGTCATGTATTCCTCGTCTACACTTCAAATGAATGTAAATGGGACACTTCCATGCATGGAAATAGCGTTTGCAGATGTCTACGTATCGTAGCAATAGAGTTCTTATGATTCTTAAAACGCGATATCGCCTCTCATTCCTATGTTTCATGGTAAGATATAAAATGATTTGCGGAGTGTCATGTATTCCTCGTCTACATTTCAAATGAATGTAAATGCGACACTTCCTTGCAAGGAAATAGCGTTTGCAGATGTCTACGTATCGTAGCAATGGATTTCTGCTGCTTCTTAAAACGCGATATCGCATCTCATTTCTATGTTTCATGGTAAGGTATAATATGATTTGCGAAGTGTTATGTATTCCTCGTCTACACTTCAAATGAATGTAAATGCGACACTTCCTCGCTAGGAAATAGCGTTTGCAGATGTCTACGTATCGTAGCAATAGATTTCTAATGCTCGTTAAAACGCGATATCGCATCTCATTTCTATGTTTCATGGTAAGATATAATATGATTTGCGAAGTGTCCTGTATTCCTCGTCTACACTTCAAATGAATGTAAATGCGACACTTCCTTGCAAGGAAATAGCGTTTGCAGATGTCTACGTATCGTAGCAATAGAGTTCTTATGATTCTTAAAACGCGATATCGCATCTCATTTCTATGTTTCATGGTAAGATATAATATGATTTGCGAAGTGTTATGTATTCCTCTTCTACACTTTAAATGAATGTGAATGCGACACTTCCTCGCTAGGAAATGGCGTTTGCAGATGTCTACGTATCGTAGCAATAGAGTTCTAATGCTTCTTAAAACGCGATATCGCATCTCATTTCTATGTTTCATGGTAAGATATAATATGATTTGCGAAGTGTTATGCATTCCTCGTCTACACTTCAAATGAATGTAAATGCGACACTCCCTTGCAAGGAAATAGCGTTTGCAGATGTCTACGTATCGTAGCAATTGAGTTCAAATGCTTCTTAAAACGAGATATTGCATCTCTTATCTATGTTTCATGATAAGATATAATATTCATTGCGAAGTGATATGCATTCCTCGTCTACGATTCAAATGAATGTAAATGCGACACTTCCTTGCAAGGAAATAGCGTTTGCAGATGTCTGCGTATCGTAGCAATATAGTTCTTATGATTCTTAAAACGCGATATCGCATCTCATTTCTATGCTTCATGGTAAGATGTAATATGATTTGCGAAGTGTTATGTATTCCTCGTCTACACTTCAAATGAATGTAACTGCGACACATCCTTGCTAGGAAATAGCGTCTGCAGATGTCTAGGTATCGTAGCAATAGAGTTCTAATGCTTCTTAAAACGCGATATCGCATCTCATTTCTATGTTTCATGGTAAGATATAATATGATTTGCGAAGTGTTATGTATTCCTCGTCTACACTTCAAATGAATGCAAATGCGACACTTCTTTGCAAGGAAATAGCGTTTGCAGATGTCTACGTATCGTAGCAATAGAGTTCTTATGATTCTTAAAACGCGATATCGCATCTCATTTCTATGTTTCATGGTAAGATATAATATTCATTGCGAAGTGTTATCCTTTCCTCGTCTACGATTCAAATGAATGTAAATGCGACACTCCCTTGCAAGGAAATAGCGTTTGCAGATGTCTACGTATCGTAGCTATGGATTTCTGCTGCTTCTTAAAACGCGATATCGCATCTCACTTCTATGATTCATAGTAAGATGTAATATGATTTGCGAAGTGTCATGTATTCCTCGTCTACACTTCAAATTAATGTAAATGCGACACTTCCCTGCAAGGAAATAGCGTTTGCAGATGTCTACGTATCGTAGCAATAGAGCTCTTATGATTCTTAAAACGCGATATCGGATCTCATTTCTATGTTTCATGGTAAGGTATAATATGATTTGCGAAGTGTTATGTATTCCTCGTCTACACTTCAAATGAATGTAAATGCGACACTTTCTTGCAAGGAAATAGCGTTTGCAGATGTCTACGTATCGTAGCAATGGATTTCTGATGCTTCTTAAAACGCGATAAAGCATCTCATTTCTATGTTTCATGGTAATATATAATATGATTTGCGAAGTGTCATGTATTCCTCGTCCGCGCTTCAAATGAATGTTAATGCGACACTTCCTTGCAAGGAAATAGCGTTTGCAGATGTCTACGTATCGTAGCAATAGAGTTCTTATGATTCTTAAAACGCGATATCGGATCTCATTTCTATGTTTCATGGTAAGATATAATATGATTTGCGAAGTGTTATGTATTCCTCGTCTACACTTCAAATGAATGTAAATGCGACACTTTCTTGCAAGGAAATAGCGTTTGCAGATGTCTACGTATCGTAGCAATGGATTTCTGATGCTTCTTAAAACGCGATATCGCATCTCACTTCTATGATTCATGGTAAGATATAATATGATTTGCGAAGTGTCATGTATTCCTCGTCTACACTTCAAATGAATGTAAATGCGACACTTCCCTGCATGGAAATAGCGTTTGCAGATGTCTACGTATCGTAGCAATAGAGTTCTTATGATTCTTAAAACGCGATATCGCCTCTCATTCCTATGTTTCATGGTAAGATATAATATGATTTGCGGAGTGTCATGTATTCCTCGTCTACACTACAAATGAATGTAAATGCGACACTTCCTTGCAAGGAAATAGCGTTTGCAAATGTCTACCTCTCGTAGCAATAGTGTTCTAATGCTTCTTAAAACGCGATATCGGATCTCATTTCTATGTTTCATGGTAAGATATAATATGATTTGCGAAGTGTTATGTATTCCTCGTCTACACTTCAAATGAATGTAAATGCGACACTTCCTTGCAAGGAAATAGCGTTTGCAGATGTCTACGTATCGTAGCAATAGATTTCTTATGATACTTAAAACGCGATATCGCATCTCATTTCTATGTTTCATGGTAAGATATTATATGGTTTGTGAAGTGTCATGTATTCCTCGTCTACACTTCAAATGAATGTAATTGCGACACTTCCTTGCTAGGTAACAGCGTCTGCAGATGTCTAGGTATCGTAGGAATAGTGTTCTAATGCTTCTTAAAACACGATATCGCATCTCATTTCTATGTTTCATGGTAAGATATAATATGATTTGCGAAGTGTTATGTATTCCTCGTCTACACTTCAAATGAATGTAAATGCGACACTTCTTTGCAAAGAAATAGCGTTTGCAGATGTCTACGTATCGTAGCAATAGAGTTCTTATGATCCTTAAAACGCGATATCGCATCTCATTTCTATGTTTCATGGTAAGATATAATATGATTTGCGAAGTGTTATGTATTTCTCGTCTACACTTCAAATGAATGTGAATGCGACACTTCCTCGCTAGGAAATGGCGTTTGCAGATGTCTACGTATCGTAGCAATAGAGCTCTTATGATTCTTAAAACGCGATATCGGATATTATTTCTATGTTTCATGGTAAGGTATAATATGATTTGCAAAGTGTTATGTATTCCTCGTCTACACTTCAAATGAATGTAAATGCGACACTTTCTTGCAAGGAAATAGCGTTTGCAGATGTCTACGTATCGTAGCAATGGATTTCTGATGCTTCTTAAAACGCGATAAAGCATCTCATTTCTATGTTTCATGGTAATATATAATATGATTTGCGAAGTGTCATGTATTCCTCGTCCGCGCTTCAAATGAATGTTAATGCGACACTTCCTTGCAAGGAAATAGCGTTTGCAGATGTCTACGTATCGTAGCAATAGAGTTCTTATGATTCTTAAAACGCGATATCGGATCTCATTTCTATGTTTCATGGTAAGATATAATATGATTTGCGAAGTGTTATGTATTCCTCGTCTATACTTCAAATGAATGTAAATGCGACACTTTCTTGCAAGGAAATAGCGTTTGCAGATGTCTACGTATCGTAGCAATGGATTTCTGATGCTTCTTAAAACGCGATATCGCATCTCACTTCTATGATTCATGGTAAGATATAATATGATTTGCGAAGTGTCATGTATTCCTCGTCTACACTTCAAATGAATGTAAATGCGACACTTCCCTGCATGGAAATAGCGTTTGCAGATGTCTACGTATCGTAGCAATAGAGTTGAAATGCTTCTTAAAACGAGATATTGCATCTCATATCTTTGTTTCATGATAAGATATAATATTCATTGCGAAGTGATATGCATTCCTCGTCTACGATTCAAATGAATGTAAATGCGACACTTCCTTGCAAGGAAATAGCGTTTGCAGATGTCTGCGTATCGTAGCAATAGAGTTCTTATGATTCTTAAAACGCGATATCGCATCTCATTTCTATGTTTCATGACAAGATATAATATTCGTTGCGAAGTGTTATGCATGCCTCGTCTACGATTCAAATGAATGTAAATGCGACACTTCCTTGCAAGGAAATAGCGTTTGCAGATGTCTACGTACCGTAGCAATAGTGTTCTTATGATTCTTAAAACGCGATATCGCATCTCATTTCTATGTTTCATGGTAAGATGTAATATGATTTGCGAAGTGTTATGTATTCCTCGTCTACACTTCAAATGAATGTAACTGCGACACATCCTTGCTAGGAAATAGCGTCTGCAGATGTCTAGGTATCGTAGCAATAGAGTTCTAATGCTTCTTAAAACGCGATATCGCATCTCATTTCTATGTTTCATGGTAAGATATAATATGATTTGCGAAGTGTTATGTATTCCTCGTCTACACTTCAAATGAATGCAAATGCGACACTTCTTTGCAAGGAAATAGCGTTTGCAGATGTCTACGTATCGTAGCAATAGATTTCTTATGATACTTAAAACGCGATATCGCATCTCATTTCTATGTTTCATGGTAAGATATTATATGGTTTGTGAAGTGTCATGTATTCCTCGTCTACACTTCAAATGAATGTAATTGCGACACTTCCTTGCTAGGTAACAGCGTCTGCAGATGTCTAGGTATCGTAGGAATAGTGTTCTAATGCTTCTTAAAACACGATATCGCATCTCATTTCTATGTTTCATGGTAAGATATAATATGATTTGCGAAGTGTTATGTATTCCTCGTCTACACTTCAAATGAATGTAAATGCGACACTTCTTTGCAAAGAAATAGCGTTTGCAGATGTCTACGTATCGTAGCAATAGAGTTCTTATGATCCTTAAAACGCGATATCGCATCTCATTTCTATGTTTCATGGTAAGATATAATATGATTTGCGAAGTGTTATGTATTTCTCGTCTACACTTCAAATGAATGTGAATGCGACACTTCCTCGCTAGGAAATGGCGTTTGCAGATGTCTACGTATCGTAGCAATAGAGCTCTTATGATTCTTAAAACGCGATATCGGATATTATTTCTATGTTTCATGGTAAGGTATAATATGATTTGCAAAGTGTTATGTATTCCTCGTCTACACTTCAAATGAATGTAAATGCGACACTTTCTTGCAAGGAAATAGCGTTTGCAGATGTCTACGTATCGTAGCAATGGATTTCTGATGCTTCTTAAAACGCGATAAAGCATCTCATTTCTATGTTTCATGGTAATATATAATATGATTTGCGAAGTGTCATGTATTCCTCGTCCGCGCTTCAAATGAATGTTAATGCGACACTTCCTTGCAAGGAAATAGCGTTTGCAGATGTCTACGTATCGTAGCAATAGAGTTCTTATGATTCTTAAAACGCGATATCGGATCTCATTTCTATGTTTCATGGTAAGATATAATATGATTTGCGAAGTGTTATGTATTCCTCGTCTATACTTCAAATGAATGTAAATGCGACACTTTCTTGCAAGGAAATAGCGTTTGCAGATGTCTACGTATCGTAGCAATGGATTTCTGATGCTTCTTAAAACGCGATATCGCATCTCACTTCTATGATTCATGGTAAGATATAATATGATTTGCGAAGTGTCATGTATTCCTCGTCTACACTTCAAATGAATGTAAATGCGACACTTCCCTGCATGGAAATAGCGTTTGCAGATGTCTACGTATCGTAGCAATAGAGTTGAAATGCTTCTTAAAACGAGATATTGCATCTCATATCTTTGTTTCATGATAAGATATAATATTCATTGCGAAGTGATATGCATTCCTCGTCTACGATTCAAATGAATGTAAATGCGACACTTCCTTGCAAGGAAATAGCGTTTGCAGGTGTCTGCGTATCGTAGCAATAGAGTTCTTATGATTCTTAAAACGCGATATCGCATCTCATTTCTATGTTTCATGACAAGATATAATATTCGTTGCGAAGTGTTATGCATGCCTCGTCTACGATTCAAATGAATGTAAATGCGACACTTCCTTGCAAGGAAATAGCGTTTGCAGATGTCTACGTACCGTAGCAATAGTGTTCTTATGATTCTTAAAACGCGATATCGCATCTCATTTCTATGTTTCATGGTAAGATGTAATATGATTTGCGAAGTGTTATGTATTCCTCGTCTACACTTCAAATGAATGTAACTGCGACACATCCTTGCTAGGAAATAGCGTCTGCAGATGTCTAGGTATCGTAGCAATAGAGTTCTAATGCTTCTTAAAACGCGATATCGCATCTCATTTCTATGTTTCATGGTAAGATATAATATGATTTGCGAAGTGTTATGTATTCCTCGTCTACACTTCAAATGAATGCAAATGCGACACTTCTTTGCAAGGAAATAGCGTTTGCAGATGTCTACGTATCGTAGCAATAGAGTTCTTATGATTCTTAAAACGCGATATCGCATCTCATTTCTATGTTTCATGGTAAGATATAATATTCATTGCGAAGTGTTATCCTTTCCTCGTCTACGATTCAAATGAATGTAAATGCGACACTCCCTTGCAAGGAAATAGCGTTTGCAGATGTCTACGTATCGTAGCTATGGATTTCTGCTGCTTCTTAAAACGCGATATCGCATCTCACTTCTATGATTCATAGTAAGATGTAATATGATTTGCGAAGTGTCATGTATTCCTCGTCTACACTTCAAATTAATGTAAATGCGACACTTCCCTGCAAGGAAATAGCGTTTGCAGATGTCTACGTATCGTAGCAATAGAGCTCTTATGATTCTTAAAACGCGATATCGGATATTATTTCTATGTTTCATGGTAAGGTATAATATGATTTGCAAAGTGTTATGTATTCCTCGTCTACACTTCAAATGAATGTAAATGCGACACTTTCTTGCAAGGAAATAGCGTTTGCAGATGTCTACGTATCGTAGCAATGGATTTCTGATGCTTCTTAAAACGCGATAAAGCATCTCATTTCTATGTTTCATGGTAATATATAATATGATTTGCGAAGTGTCATGTATTCCTCGTCCACGCTTCAAATGAATGTTAATGCGACACTTCCTTGCAAGGAAATAGCGTTTGCAGATGTCTACGTATCGTAGCAATAGAGTTCTTATGATTCTTAAAACGCGATATCGGATCTCATTTCTATGTTTCATGGTAAGATATAATATGATTTGCGAAGTGTTATGTATTCCTCGTCTACACTTCAAATGAATGTAAATGCGACACTTTCTTGCAAGGAAATAGCGTTTGCAGATGTCTACGTATCGTAGCAATGGATTTCTGATGCTTCTTAAAACGCGATAAAGCATCTCATTTCTATGTTTCATGGTAATATATAATATGATTTGCGAAGTGTCATGTATTCCTCGTCCACGCTTCAAATGAATGTTAATGCGACACTTCCTTGCAAGGAAATAGCGTTTGCAGATGTCTACGTATCGTAGCAATAGAGTTCTTATGATTCTTAAAACGCGATATCGGATCTCATTTCTATGTTTCATGGTAAGATATAATATGATTTGCGAAGTGTTATGTATTCCTCGTCTACACTTCAAATGAATGTAAATGCGACACTTTCTTGCAAGGAAATAGCGTTTGCAGATGTCTACGTATCGTAGCAATGGATTTCTGATGCTTCTTAAAACGCGATATCGCATCTCACTTCTATGATTCATGGTAAGATATAATATGATTTGCGAAGTGTCATGTATTCCTCGTCTACACTTCAAATGAATGTAAATGCGACACTTCCCTGCATGGAAATAGCGTTTGCAGATGTCTACGTATCGTAGCAATAGAGTTCTTATGATTCTTAAAACGCGATATCGCCTCTCATTCCTATGTTTCATGGTAAGATATAATATGATTTGCGGAGTGTCATGTATTCCTCGTCTACACTACAAATGAATGTAAATGCGACACTTCCTTGCAAGGAAATAGCGTTTGCAAATGTCTACCTGTCGTAGCAATAGTGTTCTAATGCTTCTTAAAACGCGATATCGGATCTCATTTCTATGTTTCATGGTAAGATATAATATGATTTGCGAAGTGTTATGTATTCCTCGTCTACACTTCAAATGAATGTAAATGCGACACTTCCTTGCAAGGAAATAGCGTTTGCAGATGTCTACGTATCGTAGCAATAGATTTCTTATGATACTTAAAACGCGATATCGCATCTCATTTCTATGTTTCATGGTAAGATATTATATGGTTTGTGAAGTGTCATGTATTCCTCGTCTACACTTCAAATGAATGTAATTGCGACACTTCCTTGCTAGGTAACAGCGTCTGCAGATGTCTAGGTATCGTAGGAATAGTGTTCTAATGCTTCTTAAAACACGATATCGCATCTCATTTCTATGTTTCATGGTAAGATATGATATGATTTGCGAAGTGTTATGTATTCCTCGTCTACACTTCAAATGAATGTAAATGCGACACTTCTTTGCAAAGAAATAGCGTTTGCAGATGTCTACGTATCGTAGCAATTGAGTTCTTATGATCCTTAAAACGCGATATCGCATCTCATTTCTATGTTTCATGGTAAGATATAATATGATTTGCGAAGTGTTATGTATTCCTCGTCTACACTTCAAATGAATGTGAATGCGACACTTCCTCGCTAGGAAATGGCGTTTGCAGATGTCTACGTATCGTAGCAATAGATTTCTAACGCTTCTTAAAACGCGATATCGCATCTCATTTCTATGTTTCATGGTAAGATATAATATGATTTGCGAAGTGTCATGTATTCATCGTCTACACTTCAAGTGAATGTAAATGCGACACTTCCTTGCCAGGAAATAGCGTCTGCAGATGTCTAGGTATCGTAGCAATAGAGTTCTTATGATACTTAAAACGCGATATCGCAACTCATTTCCATGTTTCATGGTAAGATATAATATGATTTGCGAAGTGTTATGTATTCCTCGTCTACACTGCAAACAAATGTAAATGCGACACTTCCTTGCAAGGAAATAGCGTTTGCAAATTTCTACCTATCGTAGCAATAGTGTTCTAATGCTTCTTAAAACGCGATATCGCATCTCATTTCTATGTTTCATGGTAAGATATAATATGATTTGCGAAGTGTCATGTATTCCTCGTCTACACTTCAAATGAATGTAAATGCGACACTCCCCTGCAAGGAAATAGCGTTTGCAGATGTCTACGTATCGTAGCAATAGAGTTGAAATGCTTCTTAAAACGAGATATTGCATCTCATATCTTTGTTTCATGATAAGATATAATATTCATTGCGAAGTGATATGCATTCCTCGTCTACGATTCAAATGAATGTAAATGCGACACTTCCTTGCAAGGAAATAGCGTTTGCAGATGTCTGCGTATCGTAGCAATAGAGTTCTTATGATTCTTAAAACGCGATATCGCATCTCATTTCTATGTTTCATGATAAGATATAATATTCGTTGCGAAGTGTTATGCATGCCTCGTCTACGATTCAAATGAATGTAAATGCGACACTTCCTTGCAAGGAAATAGCATTTGCAGATGTCTACGTACCGTAGCAATAGTGTTCTTATGATCCTTAAAACGCGATATCGCATCTCATTTCTATGTTTCATGGTAAGATGTAATATGATTTGCGAAGTGTCATGTATTCCTCGTCTACACTACAAATGAATGTAAATGCGACACTTCCTTGCAAGGAAATAGCGTTTGCAAATGTCTACCTGTCGTAGCAATAGTGTTCTAATGCTTCTTAAAACGCGATATCGGATCTCATTTCTATGTTTCATGGTAAGATATAATATGATTTGCGAAGTGTTATGTATTCCTCGTCTACACTTCAAATGAATGTAAATGCGACACTTCCTTGCAAGGAAATAGCGTTTGCAGATGTCTACGTATCGTAGCAATAGATTTCTTATGATACTTAAAACGCGATATCGCATCTCATTTCTATGTTTCATGGTAAGATATTATATGGTTTGTGAAGTGTCATGTATTCCTCGTCTACACTTCAAATGAATGTAATTGCGACACTTCCTTGCTAGGTAACAGCGTCTGCAGATGTCTAGGTATCGTAGGAATAGTGTTCTAATGCTTCTTAAAACACGATATCGCATCTCATTTCTATGTTTCATGGTAAGATATAATATGATTTGCGAAGTGTTATGTATTCCTCGTCTACACTTCAAATGAATGTAAATGCGACACTTCTTTGCAAAGAAATAGCGTTTGCAGATGTCTACGTATCGTAGCAATTGAGTTCTTATGATCCTTAAAACGCGATATCGCATCTCATTTCTATGTTTCATGGTAAGATATAATATGATTTGCGAAGTGTTATGTATTCCTCGTCTACACTTCAAATGAATGTGAATGCGACACTTCCTCGCTAGGAAATGGCGTTTGCAGATGTCTACGTATCGTAGCAATAGATTTCTAACGCTTCTTAAAACGCGATATCGCATCTCATTTCTATGTTTCATGGTAAGATATATGATTTGCGAAGTGTCATGTATTCATCGTCTACACTTCAAGTGAATGTAAATGCGACACTTCCTTGCCAGGAAATAGCGTCTGCAGATGTCTAGGTATCGTAGCAATAGAGTTCTTATGATACTTAAAACGCGATATCGCAACTCATTTCCATGTTTCATGGTAAGATATAATATGATTTGCGAAGTGTTATGTATTCCTCGTCTACACTGCAAACGAATGTAAATGCGACACTTCCTTGCAAGGAAATAGCGTTTGCAAATTTCTACCTATCGTAGCAATAGTGTTCTAATGCTTCTTAAAACGCGATATCGCATCTCATTTCTATGTTTCATGGTAAGATATAATATGATTTGCGAAGTGTCATGTATTCCTCGTCTACACTTCAAATGAATGTAAATGCGACACTCCCCTGCAAGGAAATAGCGTTTGCAGATGTCTACGTATCGTAGCAATAGAGTTGAAATGCTTCTTAAAACGAGATATTGCATCTCATATCTTTGTTTCATGATAAGATATAATATTCATTGCGAAGTGATATGCATTCCTCGTCTACGATTCAAATGAATGTAAATGCGACACTTCCTTGCAAGGAAATAGCGTTTGCAGATGTCTGCGTATCGTAGCAATAGAGTTCTTATGATTCTTAAAACGCGATATCGCATCTCATTTCTATGTTTCATGATAAGATATAATATTCGTTGCGAAGTGTTATGCATGCCTCGTCTACGATTCAAATGAATGTAAATGCGACACTTCCTTGCAAGGAAATAGCATTTGCAGATGTCTACGTACCGTAGCAATAGTGTTCTTATGATTCTTAAAACGCGATATCGCATCTCATTTCTATGTTTCATGGTAAGATGTAATATGATTTGCGAAGTGTTATGTATTCCTCGTCTACACTTCAAATGAATGTAACTGCGACACATCCTTGCTAGGAAATAGCGTCTGCAGATGTCTAGGTATCGTAGCAATAGAGTTCTAATGCTTCTTAAAACGCGATATCGCATCTCATTTCTATGTTTCATGGTAAGATATAATATGATTTGCGAAGTGTTATGTATTCCTCGTCTACACTTCAAATGAATGCAAATGCGACACTTCTTTGCAAGGAAATAGCGTTTGCAGATGTCTACGTATCGTAGCAATAGAGTTCTTATGATTCTTAAAACGCGATATCGCATCTCATTTCTATGTTTCATGGTAAGATATAATATTCATTGCGAAGTGTTATCCTTTCCTCGTCTACGATTCAAATGAATGTAAATGCGACACTCCCTTGCAAGGAAATAGCGTTTGCAGATGTCTACGTATCGTAGCTATGGATTTCTGCTGCTTCTTAAAACGCGATATCGCATCTCACTTCTATGATTCATAGTAAGATGTAATATGATTTGCGAAGTGTCATGTATTCCTCGTCTACACTTCAAATTAATGTAAATGCGACACTTCCCTGCAAGGAAATAGCGTTTGCAGATGTCTACGTATCGTAGCAATAGAGCTCTTATGATTCTTAAAACGCGATATCGGATATTATTTCTATGTTTCATGGTAAGGTATAATATGATTTGCAAAGTGTTATGTATTCCTCGTCTACACTTCAAATGAATGTAAATGCGACACTTTCTTGCAAGGAAATAGCGTTTGCAGATGTCTACGTATCGTAGCAATGGATTTCTGATGCTTCTTAAAACGCGATAAAGCATCTCATTTCTATGTTTCATGGTAATATATAATATGATTTGCGAAGTGTCATGTATTCCTCGTCCACGCTTCAAATGAATGTTAATGCGACACTTCCTTGCAAGGAAATAGCGTTTGCAGATGTCTACGTATCGTAGCAATAGAGTTCTTATGATTCTTAAAACGCGATATCGGATCTCATTTCTATGTTTCATGGTAAGATATAATATGATTTGCGAAGTGTTATGTATTCCTCGTCTACACTTCAAATGAATGTAAATGCGACACTTTCTTGCAAGGAAATAGCGTTTGCAGATGTCTACGTATCGTAGCAATGGATTTCTGATGCTTCTTAAAACGCGATATCGCATCTCACTTCTATGATTCATGGTAAGATATAATATGATTTGCGAAGTGTCATGTATTCCTCGTCTACACTTCAAATGAATGTAAATGCGACACTTCCCTGCATGGAAATAGCGTTTGCAGATGTCTACGTATCGTAGCAATAGAGTTCTTATGATTCTTAAAACGCGATATCGCCTCTCATTCCTATGTTTCATGGTAAGATATAATATGATTTGCGGAGTGTCATGTATTCCTCGTCTACACTACAAATGAATGTAAATGCGACACTTCCTTGCAAGGAAATAGCGTTTGCAAATGTCTACCTGTCGTAGCAATAGTGTTCTAATGCTTCTTAAAACGCGATATCGGATCTCATTTCTATGTTTCATGGTAAGATATAATATGATTTGCGAAGTGTTATGTATTCCTCGTCTACACTTCAAATGAATGTAAATGCGACACTTCCTTGCAAGGAAATAGCGTTTGCAGATGTCTACGTATCGTAGCAATAGATTTCTTATGATACTTAAAACGCGATATCGCATCTCATTTCTATGTTTCATGGTAAGATATTATATGGTTTGTGAAGTGTCATGTATTCCTCGTCTACACTTCAAATGAATGTAATTGCGACACTTCCTTGCTAGGTAACAGCGTCTGCAGATGTCTAGGTATCGTAGGAATAGTGTTCTAATGCTTCTTAAAACACGATATCGCATCTCATTTCTATGTTTCATGGTAAGATATAATATGATTTGCGAAGTGTTATGTATTCCTCGTCTACACTTCAAATGAATGTAAATGCGACACTTCTTTGCAAAGAAATAGCGTTTGCAGATGTCTACGTATCGTAGCAATAGAGTTCTTATGATCCTTAAAACGCGATATCGCATCTCATTTCTATGTTTCATGGTAAGATATAATATGATTTGCGAAGTGTTATGTATTCCTCGTCTACACTTCAAATGAATGTGAATGCGACACTTCCTCGCTAGGAAATGGCGTTTGCAGATGTCTACGTATCGTAGCAATAGATTTCTAACGCTTCTTAAAACTCGATATCGGATCTCATTTCTATGTTTCATGGTAAGATATAATATGATTTGCGAAGTATTATGTATTCCTCGTCTACACTTCAAATGAATGTAAATGCGACACTTCCTTGCTAGGAAATAGCGTCTGCAGATGTCTAGGTATCGTAGCAATAGATTTCTAGTGCTTCTTAAAACGCGATATCGCATCTCATTTCTATGTTTCATGGTAAGATATAATATGATTTGCGAAGTGTCATGTATTCATCGTCTACACTTCAAGTGAATGTAAATGCGACACTTCCTTGCCAGGAAATAGCGTCTGCAGATGTCTAGGTATCGTAGCAATAGAGTTCTTATGATACTTAAAACGCGATATCGCAACTCATTTCCATGTTTCATGGTAAGATATAATATGATTTGCGAAGTGTTATGTATTCCTCGTCTACACTGCAAACGAATGTAAATGCGACACTTCCTTGCAAGGAAATAGCGTTTGCAAATTTCTACCTATCGTAGCAATAGTGTTCTAATGCTTCTTAAAACGCGATATCGCATCTCATTTCTATGTTTCATGGTAAGATATAATATGATTTGCGAAGTGTCATGTATTCCTCGTCTACACTTCAAATGAATGTAAATGCGACACTCCCCTGCAAGGAAATAGCGTTTGCAGATGTCTACGTATCGTAGCAATAGAGTTGAAATGCTTCTTAAAACGAGATATTGCATCTCATATCTTTGTTTCATGATAAGATATAATATTCATTGCGAAGTGATATGCATTCCTCGTCTACGATTCAAATGAATGTAAATGCGACACTTCCTTGCAAGGAAATAGCGTTTGCAGATGTCTGCGTATCGTAGCAATAGAGTTCTTATGATTCTTAAAACGCGATATCGCATCTCATTTCTATGTTTCATGGTAAGATATAATATGATTTGCGAAGTGTTATGCATTCCTCGTCTACACTTCAAATGAATGTAAATGCGACACTTCCTTGCAAGGAAATAGCGTTTGCAGATGTCTACGTATCGTAGCAATATAGTTCTTATGATTCTTAAAACGCGATATCGCATCTCATTTCTATGTTTCATGGTAAGATATAATATGATTTGCGAAGTGTTATGTATTCCTCGTCTATACTTCAAATGAAAGTAAATGCGACACTTCCTT